>NC_071308.1:6235215-6538397 GCF_027563975.2 Plodia interpunctella | reverse complement strand
AAAAAGCAGTGAAAATTGCTGCCAGCCCTGTCATTTAACACTCAAAAATGTTCACTAATCATTTGTGCGACACAGGGCATGCACCTACGAAAAATATTATAATCATCATGTGATCGCATGCAATCTCTCCTCAAAACCATTATTATTTTTGTGCCACATTATGTTTTATGCACTCGCCTGCTAGCCTGTTTGTTTCTTAGACGCTATTCGCCCGCCCGACTGTCGTTGAGAAAGGAAAACATGAAAATCAGCAAGGCTATGATCGAGAGCTACTTCAGGTAATCCCATGCACTTTTTATGTCTGTTAATTTTTAATGTCTGTGTCGACCTCGGTGGCGCAGTGGTAAAGTGCTTGCTCCTGAGAGGTCCCGGGTTCGATCCCCAGTCGGGTCATGATGGAAAATGATATTTTCTTATTATAACATATATAAACATCCAATACCTGGGGGTATTATGTTATGATGATATGTTATAAAATATAGTATCTTTGAGTTAGTATCTAGAACTTACTTTGGGGCTAGCTCAATCTGTGTGAACTTTTATTATTCAATATCAATTTTGTCCACTTCTTCGTCTTCCAACCTTGGCACCTATTTCTAATAAATATCCAAGTTTTAGACTAAGGTTTCGATCAAACAAACGCCACCTCCATATTCTCATCTACATCAATAAACGTTATTTAATATGCTATCCTTTCAGTCCCACGAGTATAGCGGGCAAGAAATCCAACGAGCTTCTCCAAAGCGGCCTGAGCAGTTTAAAGTTCGCGGCCACAAGTATGGCGAAGAAGTTCGACGAGATGAAGGAAGTCATATCTGCTAACTCGACGCCTGTCAAGATGTCCATAGGCAACACTACGAGTGGTCTAAGTAGCTTAATAGTTGAAGAACATTCCCCTGATGGCTCGTCGGAAATCAACACGGATGGTGAGTTAAACGATTTTATGTAAACTTTAATCAATATTTGAGAACTAGTAAAATAATGGAAACTAAACTAGATAAAATATAGAGAAGTATCCGCTTTATAAACTTGCGCATAGCTATAATGAAAGGTGCGTAGGCCTCACGAAAAGGGGCAGTGCATATTTAGTTTTCCGTTCGGGATGGGACGAAGGCCCCCACACGTTGGCCTCAGCCTCGCGTATGGTCACACAACTTTTGTGGGCTTTCCTCCCATTACACTTGGCTAAAAATTATCAATGAGCACATGATCATACTCTAATATCTTATTAAATATTACAGTTGTTACTAAGATTATTTTTTTTTAGTGAGGACGGTTTAGGCCCTTTCGCGCTATGTCCCGCATGTTTTTGCGGCCTTGTTAGGTATTTGCTAATAAACATGAATTAATTCGTCCACAGAATGGGCGACGGGTAACGCGTTTAGACGAGCGTCGAGCGACGCGGAGTTGGCGTGCGCGATGGAGCGAGGGTCGCTCGCCACCTTACTGTCGCATCTGCCTGATAACCTTTATCCCACACAACCTGTAAGTAGTTATAACTATAACACTTCAGGAACATATCTAATAACTTTCTTCTGCGTTGTAATCTGAATAGGAGCCAGTAAATTATTTATCTTAATACTGATAAAGAATCACACATCACACGGTAGTCGCCAAAATCGAAAGCCAGGTTCAGCTGGATTTTATTTCGTCAACAGAAATTAATAGTCATAATATTTATACAAAAATGTTCCCATGTAAAATTAATTTCAAACCTACTATAAGACAAATCCGTATTTTTTTAAAAAAACAAAACATATATTTATCCTGTCAGGAACCCTCATCAGCCAACTACAGCGTCATTGTCCAAATGTCCAGCTGCTCCCAATGCCACCAGTGCCTGGCCCTCCTGTACGACGAGGACATCATGGCGGGCTGGAGCGCCGACGACTCCAACCTCAACACGAGGTGTACGGCTTGCGGCCGACACACTGTGCCGTTACTGTGCCAACAGGTAACTTGACAGGGGTATGCTAAAAAAATAGACGTCCAACCCTGCGCATGCGCAGGTACAATCGTCAGCCAGCTACAGCGTCATAGTCCAATTGAAATGAAAGATTTTATTTCAGAATAGGTTTCTATTGGGTTAGCAAGAACCTGGAATTCCCTAAACTGGAACCAAGTCGGAAGTCTAGCCCTAACTTGATTGCGAAGCCAATAAATCTATATCTCAATACTTGCTTTTTATCCCAACTGTCCGAATTTGTCTAATTTAATTTGTGCGTATATAATATATATGCATATATAATGTTTGTTTATTTCAGATAATCCGAACCGGTCAAACACAAGCAGAAATATTAAGTGTGCCTTATTTAAACCCCCTAGTTTTGAGGAAAGAATTCGAATCTATATTAGGTGAGTAAGATGTTATCAAAACGTTAGGGATTATATGTTTATTCGAACTTCCATTTCTATGTGGACTGTCATTTACACTATAAACATTATAATCCGAATGAAGTTAACCTTAAAGTAATCAAATATTTGCAATATTTGGTTATGGTATTTATTAGTTCTGAGGGAGGAATTTCCATATTTCCCATGAGAAAGGGACAAAATTAAATATTTAAAGCACTGTCCCGAATAGGCATATCCGTATCGATTCCCGGTTGTGTCATTTATATTTAATTTCATTTTTGAAAGTAAAATCTTGTGCAGGTATATTTTCAATGCAGGTATAATTTATGTTCAATTCTTAGGAAGAGAAGGCGACGCGTGCCTCGCTGAGCCGGAGTTTGTAGAGTCTCATCCGATAGTGTACTGGAATCTGGTTTGGTTCCTCGAACGGGCCAATATAGAAAACCACCTCCCAGACTTGTTGTGCCCCGACTACCAGGCCAAGTACCACAGCTCCGACGCTCTGGCGGATCATGAGAAAATCGGTTTGTATATCATTATTTTTGTATCATGTCTATATGTTTATTATACTGTGTATGACTTCTTGAGAATTTCCAAAGAACATTTTTACTTTATTATTGTGCTATTTTTAAACTATACTATTGTTTTCGATTCAGTAACAGAACTTCGCTCGATGGTGGCGCCAACTAGTGAATGCAAAAACGATAGCCCCTATTGGCTTATTTTCCCAACACAATTGGGAAAGGCAGTTGTTTTATCATCATCATCCATGACCCACTACTGGGCAAAGGCCTCCTTCTGTCTACGCCAATCTTCTCTGCCCTAGGCTATCCGATAGCAATTACCTTTACATCGTTGATCTATCTAGCTGCCGGATACGCCTATCCTACGCTTCGACTTTCTATTGGGTACCACACTGTTACTCCACTACTCTTTTCATCGTCCCTTGTAGCAATTGTTTACGAGCCATATTTTTTTTATGTGACCATCAGGTTCCACTGCTGGGCAAAGGCTACGCCTTTCTGTTTCCAACCACTTCTGTTCCTCGCCCGTCGTTGCCATCTCGTACTATCGTATACATATGTGTACGATGTATATTCGGTCCATGTCCAAAAATCTTTTGAAATTCCCCCCAGGCGGCTGCAAAGTGTTATGCAACTGGGACCAGCCCCGACTGCACGGCGAGGCGGGCACAGCCCTGCACCGCGCATGGCGCGGACGACGCGCGGAGCACTCGCGCTCGCGCGCGCTGCGGGCGCTGCTGCTCAACGAACAGGACGCCACCACCACGCACGCGTGAGTCTTATCAACGACTGACTATTCTCCGCCAACTACCGGCACGAGACCACCTACTCTATGTACAAAAACTGACAAGCCTGCAAGTAGATGACAATCTATTTCGTTTATTAGCATTTATATACGCACTGCGCTAACATACAATTTATGAATGTTAACGTGGGACAGTACCCTATTCAACAATTTAAGTTGAATGAATGTAAAAAGAAATCGGATAAATGAACAGTTTATGTGAATACAAGTCTCATATTACTCAAAAAAAAAAACAAACATAGTCTACTGAGTTACGTTCTTCTTCTTTCCGTGTCCATGACATAACCGAAAACAATTACTTTAGAATCCGCCATTAAGTTGTAACGATTTTTTTTTTTTTTACAGTGTTGTATTGTCTGTGCAAAGCGGTTTGCTGAGCAACGATTTGTCCGACGCTCTCCACAAACTGGCCTCTTGGCGCGAAGCCACTAATGGCAATAAACGCTATCACTCTTTCTACAGGTTTGTTATACAGTGGTTTGTAGCTTTTTGAGAAATTACCACATAAAATTTGACATTTAAAAGTGACAATACAGTAGCGTTATGTAGCGGAATCGAACACAGAGTTAACGTTTTATAGAAACCACATTAAAACTAAAAAAGGGTTTTTTTTTATTTATTACGTTTAGACAAAAGATTTTAGTCTCTATATACCTTATGCGCCTTTGGAAGGTTATGCGTTAGATACCAGTAACCCTGTATATAATGGTAAATTAATTTTTTCAGCAGACGATTATATATTCCGGTGGTCCCATGGCATCCAATTTATTTTTCAGAGACATCGTATTCTTAGCTATGACGGCCATGGGTGAAAACAACATAGACATGGTGGCGCTACAACGCGAGTACAGTCGGGCGCTAGAACAGCTGGGACGCGAGACGCGGCCGCAGGATCTTCCGCCCTCGCCCACCGCCGTCTGCTGCAGACATTACTTCAAGCGGCTGAGGGTCGCCGCTGACGAGTGATCATCATCAACATTTATTTTAGTCAAGATACCATATTCCTCGCTATGACGGCTATGGGCGAGAACAACATTGACTTTATTTCAGGCGGTTTAGGGTCGCCGCTGACGAATGATCATTATCATCATCAGACATATGACACGAGATCCGTCACGGCTCAGTTCATCATTTTAATGTCCTCATTGCTGGCCTTCATCATGGTTGGATAAGGAGTACAGGCTATGACAAACCACGCAAACTTGGATCCCATATTCGTGGGTTTGACGGCTCAGGCCTTCCGAAGCACGGAGGACCTCGAGATAATACATTTTTGGTCACCCATCCAATGACCTAGCATAGCGGAAGTAGCTTAACTGCTATAATAACAGAGCGAGTGTTATATACGTTGTAGAAAATAGAAAGTGCACTGCACGGAATATGGTTGTTAGTTGTCCAGATTTGACTGAATGTAAAATATACATGGCCAATTTAAATTTGTTGACGCATCAATTTGAAACAATGCCCAGATGGTACACCGAAATTTATGATAAACGTAATAATTCAAACAATAAAAGAATATAGACAATTTTGAGAACTGAAGATATTTTCTCAAATTACATATTTAAAAGTAATAAAGGTATATAAGAACAAATTATATATTGACCTGAGACAAAACTGTATTAAAATTGATACTTGAATTTGTGAAAAGTTTAATGAAATACCTATATTAATACCTAGTATATGAATAATTTGATTTATTAATCCAGTATAGTGACTTCATTAAAGAAAAATTCAACAATAATATTATAACGCGAATATAAGAATAGATTTCATAAAATTTGTGATTACTGTATTTATTCTATGTAAAGAAAATATACTAAGTTACGTAAGTTTGCGAATTTTGAAACTAAGTTAAAGTACTCATATTTCAATATTACTATATTTATATAGGCAACCAGATATCGTCGGTTTTTAACTTCAGCAAAACCGTGATGCCTACTTTACAGTTAGCCAAACTTTGACAGATTTGGTATACATTGCTGGTTTTCTTAGCGGTGAACGAAAGCTTAACAAACTACGCAATATCGGTTCAATATTTGGCGATAGTGTGTAGCTGGCATGACAATCTCATCTGTTTAAAAGTAATGAATATTATAATAATTAAAAATTGTAAAATATAATATTTATTCCTTGCGAGTCTGTTGTTGTTCGAAATACCGCCGTCCATCTAATTTCGGCTGAAATATTATGCAACAAATCATTTTCTGCCCGTCCATTTCATCGGGATCAGTGTAATTTTTTAAAACAATCAATTGAAATATATTTCTCTATATCAAAAACTTTTACATACATTTATATTGCTTTTGAGTCCTATAGATCTACCGTTAATCTTAGTCCTACTGAATTCTATATGTAATATCAAAATCACATATGTACTGCGATGATTTCCGCTATTGTGTTTAGAAAGGCCTAAAGTATGTCCCAGCACAATATCCTCTGATGTGATTCAATGTATTCATTTCATTAACAATAATTTTGCATATCCATTAGTTTAGGGACGCGGGTGCTAGCTACATGTATGGTTTGTGTTCGTTACGAAACGAGTGTACATATTATGTTGTATAGTATAGTTTTAGGCTTCGATGGCAATATTCAAGATTGTAGATTTTGTGTTGTGTGATGACTAATTTAGTAACACGTTAAATTCGTAAACGAATGCTAGAGCTTATGTGTGTTGACAGGAGTGATGTCTTCGACATATTTTATTCAAAGTATATTTCAGTTGCAAGTAAGCAATGGTGACTGGATTACTAGTATACATGCATACATACATTTCAATTACATCATAGTCACGGTTGGAGTTCATACTTTAACAGTAATAAGATTTTTGAAACAAGGAGCTTCTGTTTTGTCTCCAAACTTAAAATTTGCAGTGAAAGAATGGAGCGATAAATTGCAAATATCAGGATTTTCCTTAATTTCCTTTAGCATATTCTAAATTACTAATTTAGTTCTCATAAAATGATTTATGTTATTATGTAATATGCAAAGTTGGAAAATATTTATTTGAAATAATTTGCGCTGTTAAAATAAACAAACATGCAGTCTTGATTTTATGATTTGCTAATGTTTAGCAAGTTAAGTGATAAGTAATATTATATTTTGGCTATTAGGATGATAAATATAGACTGCTGAACCGGAAAGTATTTAAAATGTGTCAATGTAATGACTTTGTAATGAAATCGTATTTTCCTAATATTACTTAACATAAAATTGAGATAATTAAGATATAATGACATTACACTTCATGGCTTTAAGCCATCATTATTTTTATAACTTATAATGTTACACCATTTCATGCAATAATCACTGTCGTTTATATAATTTAGTAGCAGAGCCTAAGTTAATCCTCCAAGAAGAAGTGTTTGGAGTTGACAGTTTATTTCATTGAACTACTAAATAACTCATTGTTTATCAAATATTACTGTATGAAATATGTAACTAGACAATGAAGAAATATGATACTCATTATACTAACCATTAATCCATTAACATTATATTTTGAAATATCAAAAGCTTTGTTGTTAAGTTTACCTAATTATTTATTGATTAATTGTAACTTAGTTCATTTAAACAAATTTTAATTTAACTGAAGAATAATCATGGAGTTATATATTTTATGCAGTATAAGAAATGGTATACTGAATTATAAGTATTATAATTAATGTAGTATTTTAATAGCACTGCTTGAAAGGCATATATATGGCACATACAGTTGTGTTTCTTATTACGTGCATTTGCAATCCTTAGTATACGTAGTACACGAATATGAAAGCCATCATAGTTTATTTTACTCCCTAAAGTGATCACAAAAGCCATATTTTTGTTCCAATCAAAATGTACAATAGAGATAGTCATTCAAATGTATTTTGTAATATATACTTTAAAATTAAGCTAAATATTGTAAATTTCATAATTATTTTTCTGTGCAATTCTAAAATAATGAATCTTGTTCCACAAAATTTTATTAAAAGACATGGCATATCCTTTGGATAAATTGTGAAAACACATGGTTAATTTTACCATCAAACATTTGTTATTTTTGTTATGGTCAAATGAACTGCATATAATTTTTATAATAAAAAAATATATAAGGCTTCATTATTTATTGTTTTTATTTAAATAAACTACCTACTACATAAACTTACATTCCTAAAACTCTATACAAAAACTTGCCATCATGATCATAGAAACAATCATTAACTTTGTAAGTTGCACCTTTTTTATAAGCTTTCTTTGGAATTCTTATCCTTTCAGGATAATCCATTATAGCTGATGGATTTTCTTTCTTTTCTTTATATTCACTAACTTTATTATGAAAGGAATCTTCAGTGGAGAAATCTATTTCTTTATTAAAATTTGCAGCATATGAATTTGGTACATTTGTCTTTACAGTGTCTAAAATTATTTTATCTGGCATGTCAACATTATTGCCTTTTTCAATTCGTTTTTTAATTCTTTCTGTTAACTCATCTAAAGTTACTCTTTTGAAGTCTTTTTTCAGAAAAGCTTTGTCAGTTTTATGGTTTTCATTACTATCTTCATTACCAATTTGTTTAATTTCATCAGAATTATTATTTTGTGTATATTTTTCCTGGGCTGCACATCTTCTTACTATGCTCTCGAACTCTCCAAGGTCTTCATTTTGTTTTACCTCTATTTTAATAGACTTCTTGTTCAAAGGTGGTATTACTCTATTGGAAAACTTCAAGAAGTGTTGTCTTAAATCTTCAGGTATAGTGAATGTGCCTTCCTTTAATTCTTTCCAATTTCTCATTACAGAGGTGTCATGTCTGGCAATACGTTGTTCAGTGGCTGGTTTCCAAGGATATTTCAGTAATTTCTGAAAAAAGGTCAACTTTGAATAAGTAAGATAGTATATTATTAATTTATTAATAATTAACTTGCTCATGCCTGGTATCAAACCTAGGGCCACAGAGATCATCAAATAAATAAAAATATTTTAATATTACTGATACCTTCACGACAGGAACAGTAACAGGGAAGCTCTCTGCTATCCTTTCTGGTGTCCACTCATCAGGTTGCGTGTTTGCCAAGTGCCGGATCTGTTCCTTCTCACTCCATGTCAGGAGGTTCGGCATGTTTTCTTTGAAGTACTTCTCTTTGATTATTCTGTGGCGTAATTCATATTTTCCCATCAATGTTTCATTCATATGCTCATTGTAAGCTTCGCCAATCTAGAATAGAATTAAAAGTATTAAGTATAGTTTTTGTGGTAAATATTATAAGAACAATACCGAATTACTCTGGTTAATAATATACTCGTAAGCAAAGTTTTCAAGTGACACAAATATAGACAAAACAAAATACAATAAAATAGACATATGGACATACATTATAGAAATCAGCCTCAGACTGTTCAATAAATTCTTCAGTATCATCATCTTCTATTCGAAGTCCCTCTTGTTTGAAAGCCCTTAACCTTTTGTTCAAACCAGGGTTCCCAGTGTTTCCTAACCTCGAAGACCGTAGGTTGCGGATGATCACTTTGTCGCATAAATGGTACAATGGTTTTAATTTTACAGCAAACATATTAACCTAGTACCTATTATTATTGTTGCAAAACTTAAATATGTACCAATCCTACGAAAACTTTTTTCTCTTCAAACTCCGTATACTTTCCCACAGAGCATAATTTCTACCTAGTACCTACCTACCTATTTAAAAGATAGGTAGTTTTTTTTTTTTATTTCGTGGCTCCATCGTTCGCCAACCAAAACCATCCTTTCCATCCGACTGTCTAGTCTGACTTTGACAATGACATATCATTATGTTATTTTTCTTCGGACATAACATTAACAAAAATAGATTTCCCATAAAAATAAAATTAAATTTAATCTTATAGACAAAGCTTTCCTACAAGAAGTTCCTTTCCTTTAAGAAAACACAGGCGCCAAATTGTGTGTGGGGACTGGCGGGGTGCTGAGAAAGGTCGTTTTAAAAATAGGTAAATACAGCTACGTCAAAATTTACATGGTTTTAACAACTTACTAGTGATGGGCAACACAATGAATTTAATCGAGAATTTCTTATGGCCAGAGACACGTCTCCGTATAATTAATAATACTTATGAGGGTTAATGTTGCAAAAAATAATATAAAGACTATATTTTTATTTGATCTTTATTACTATTGTTTATTATAATAAATATTTGTGAGATAAATGATAATTTGTTTTGTTTAACATTCTTAAAAATAGTTGGACAAAAATAGTAGACATTGTCATAAGAAAAAGAATCAAATCTTCAAAATTTAAAAGCTAGCTAGGCTGTTATTCATAAAAAAAAATATTTTCATATTATGTTCTGTCCCTATAACATTTTACAATATTTGACATTGATAGAAAGAGACAAAACATATTTAACTAGAAATAGGCATTAATTTTTTATGAATTATACTTTTTTGTATTCTACTATTATGGTGTTTTTGAACAGAACATTTTCGCTTGACCAAATCCTACAAGAATCAAATATTTCTCACCAATTTCATTATATAATGTAGTTTTTAAGTTAGACGTGTCAAAATTACAGCCAAGTTTATTTTTCCATGCTCATGTTTGTAGGGCAACCATCAAAAGTTACAGCATATACCAAAAAATTTATTTCACTACTTATTAGTATTGCTTGCCGTACTAAATTTTTGGTCAGCTGTAACAATATTTACTAAATACGATGGGCACTTTAAACATTGCATTAAAACGTATAATACTAAACGCTAAAGCATCTGTGCACTTGTAATTACAATCCGCATTGACATAACAATATCTATCCCAAAATCTACATATCCAAACGTTCTATGTATACTAGGAACAACTCTATTTCGAATTTTCATTTCCTCATATACAAGGGTTCCATAAAAAGTAGTTTCGCGCACTTTGATCGCAATTTTATGGCTTCAAATGCCTCTTTTGTGAAACCTGGGCGGCCGTCTATTGTTTTGTACCATTTACTTAACGTTTGAACCGCCGGATGGCGTATTAAAAGTAGACCTCACATATTAATAAGCTTTGGTGGAATAAAAATTTAAAGTTAGAGCAAAAGTCCTTAAGGCTAGTGGATATTTACCGCGACTTATTTCACTTGGCTTTTAACAATTTCTTTACTTTGAAAACCAATAGTAGTTAAAATGGACGCGTTTTCTAGTGAAATCATTTTTTTTTTCCTAGTTCTCCCAGTTGTTGCTTCAACAAATTAACTTTTCGTTTTAAAAGACGGTTCGAGTCTCTTAAACGTTTTAGGATGGCATTTTTTTTTTTAACCTTTAGTGAAAGGTCAACAACTGTCCTGTACAGTCGCCGTTCCCTCGGAGTACTGCATGTAGAAGATATATGATAAAGTGTTTCTTCACTATTTTTTGGATTTATACATATGTCTTGAATTGTAGCTTCAGGCTTCTTCTTAGAAGTTGATACCAAGACTAGCACATTTTGATCACCCTTCTGTCAATAGACAAAGGAACATAAATAGGTACTTAGATTCATTTTTGTTATCTACCATAGATGACAAAAATGGTAATTTTAGATTAGTAAGGTCACGGAATAATAAACTTCAAGATACATACAGACAACGATATGTTAGTTGGCTCATTACTAGAACTTGTTTGGGTGTCCAGAGTACATATATTTTCGTCTTTAATTTCCGTTAATGACAAAGTTGATGTCTGAAAATAAAATAATGGAAAAATATGAAAATAAGGGTGACTGATCAGTAGTATTGCAAAAAGTTATATAAAAACGAATTACCAAACTTGGCAACATCTGTGTAGGCACAGCAGTATCGAATAAAAATCGCCTATTTCCGCTTGTGGGACGAAAACAATCGTCAGTGAAATGACGAGAACAAATCACATGTGTTTTTCCTGGAAACCAGTTGTCACCTCGTTTTGTAGCGTTTATCCATTGTTGTTTCAGATTTGGACAGTTTGGAAACCTAGAAAATAAGGCGGAAATATTACTTTAATCAATATTTTGATGAGACAAAATTAATGTACCTGGTCTCTCTCAACGACACCGATTTTCAGCAAATGAAATTCCTCATGATCAATCGCGTTCCCCACAAAGTGTTCTGCCCCTATGAGTTGCCAAGGCTTTGTGTCCCTTAGTCGCTTCATATAACATCAACGGGATTAAATGGAGTAATCCTATTCTTGGGCGGAACCACACGGCACATTTTAGATAGGCTAAAATGTGGCGTGTGGTTACGCCCAAGAAAAAATAAATTGTTAGGTAAACTAAATTCATGCGGGTGAAGCGGCGGGGAAAATGTAGTTATTTTTAGTAAATATACATGCAACACCAGCAAATTTCTTATTCGACGACAAAATGGACGTATGATCGCAACCACGCTGCGAATTCCTTTGATTCGTTACAAATCCGCACACTAGCACGCAATCATCACATTTTAAGGTATGATGGTAGCGAAATCTAAGGAACTTATAAAAACTTTACACTAGTTGCGTATAAAGTATGTAGTTGTACGAAGGATTTGCCAAACACAACGCAAAGCAAAAACCCGAATACACACGTGTGGGTACACTACAGTGACATTCATCGATTAGCATCAAATTATCGATCGATTATCATGTCTTATGTGTCCGTCACTACCCTACACGTGCCAAGGCAGAGCGAGATAATTATATGTTTGTGCCATATTGATTTAAGTGCGAAAGAAAGAGCTAGATATATTTTGTTCCTATAATACCTACCGTTTCTAAATCAACACGGTTTGGAAAATTAACAAATTAAATTTTAATATAAAAATAATGACTTACCGGTGAAAAGTGATTCCATCTTTTGTTAAACTGGACGTTGCGCTACACTTACCACACCACTTCACTGCACAATACGGCATTATTTAATATTGTTCTTATTTCCGAGCAAACTGACAGCCTTCGCTTTGACGCTCGCCAGCGGAATAACAAAAGAAAAGGGGCGGGGCCCGCTGTTATGTAGTGTCAGAACATCTGGCGAATGGATTTCTACCTAGTGATGCGCGGTATTTCTGTGTATGCCAAAAATCAATTATGGTTTATTGAAGTAGGTACAGTATATTGTATGACACTTTAATGTAGGCATTTATTTTAAAAGAAAACACTAACAATTGTGGATGATATTTTTATGGTTTAGTTTATATGGAAAGGCAAAGGGATCTAAGCATATACAGCCCAAATTAAGGATGAATTTTCGTAAGATGGTCTGTCCAGTCTCTGACCCTAATCCACGAGCGAGCAAAGCCGTCGGATTTTGAGACCGCAGTATTAGGTCGTTGGTGGGTTATGTATAATTGTATTGAAATAAATCTATCAAGCAAAATCGTTTAGGTATTTAGACAGGATTGAAAAAGAAAGAAAGAAAGAAAGAAAACATTTATTTGCCAAAAACATGAGTACAAATGGTCAAAATGAATTAGACCTACACGTTTTACCGAATATAGGTATGCAAATATAATTAAATAAAGAGGAGCATGCTATCCACTACAAATCCAAAACAAACTATAATGAACTATAATGTACTACACTAGCCCTAAATTCTATCCGAGTCTATCATTAAAGAAATCATTTAAAGTATAATAACATTTATCAGTTAATAAAGACTTGAGGTGGATTGCGTCCGTTCCTTGTACCGCGTTTAGCTAATTTAAGATTTTATTATTTAAAATTTTATCATATGAGCAGTCTTGAATCACCAGAGATGAAGCGTAACTTGGCTTGGTCATGAAAAACTAATACTCCACTAATAGTGTAATATATAATAGAAAGGCGAAATAATAATAGGTATTTTTTGGAATGATTAGGACAAAGGGGATTTAAATTATGTACTCATTAGAATTTTATTTGGATTATTACGACTATTAAATATTTATAAAGAAAGTTTAACGATACGTTGTTATTACAAACTCTAAATTGGAATCTATCCTATCCTATATCAAACGATCCTGCAGAACCATAGTACCTATGAGAACACTCTTTTTCGTAAGCGGTTAACAATGTATACAACTTACAACGTACTTTGTACTATTGACATGCCACAAGCAAGACAAGTTTCTGCGACGACTTTCGTTTTATTTGAGTGCAATGGCAGTCCGACAAACTGCATTGACCCGCCATATTCAGACCTCGTTAGTTTGCTTCCAGAGGCGGGCTAGTTGAGGCGCGCTTTTCAAACCGAACGGGTGCGAATCGTGTGTCTATCGTTGAATTTTTTGAAAGTAAAAGTGAATACATACAATAATTGTAAGTACACACCTCCAATTTTTGTTTTGATTACCTACATAATGATAACACAGATTATTTAATTTATCTAGTAGAGGATGATCACGACTTTAATATTTTTTATTAAATAGTGCAACATTTTGATAATAGGTACACTATACAGAAAAATATAACTTTTTTTAAAAAAATGCGAATTAGTATGTAGATGTATACCTAGTAATTTGTATTTTAGAGTATTTTTAAATGCATCGTGCAATGACCTCAAAGAAAATAATTTACCTATCTTGAAAAGTTTTTATCATACTTACTTATTGATTTTGTTTATTTAATTAAAAGAAAAATAAACGGGACAATAAAAAAATTATAAAATATTTAAGTACAAACACAACAAGAAAATACTTAATATCATTTTTACATGAAAATAAACTTAGTTTTAGTCTTATCACTTTATGAAGCTAACCAACAACTCCTTACAATACCGTTACAATCAATGCGGATCCGACATGACTTTCGTACAAATTCTCACTAAAAAAGTAGCCTATGTTTGAACAGGGGTCTATAATGATATGCATACCAAATTTCATCAATATCGGTCCAGCGGTTTAGCCGGAAAGCGGAACAGACAGACTTTCGCATTTGTAATATAAGAAGTATGGATTACAACTTGTGTATAAAATGTAAGAAATACTTTTAGCAATAGTATTCTTTTATTTACCTGAACCGAATGATTTTAGATGGCTTTAAATAGCGCCTCTACTATATGGACATGCTCAATACGTGGTTCGCTTGTCACAGAGCCTTCATAGAACGCAATTTACGAGGTGTTCCAATTTTTTTGCACATTTTGCTCTAGTGTCTACTGATACCTACACTAATTATTTGAATCACAAGTTCTCACATAAAAGCCTTGACCCGGCGGCATAAACATATAAACAAATTGTTATGCGTATCACGCGTATCGATCAACAATGATTTATCGGATGGTTCGAGTTTTGTACACGAGTATGGCGAAATTAAATGAGGATAAAGAATGATAAAAATACCTGCTATCTCACAGTGGTTCGAGGGATATATTAAATATTTAACACCAAATTTGTAAAAGAAATGTCAATAAAAAAAAATAAAATGTCATGATTTTCGTAAAATCGTTTTATTTAGTCTCATTTTTTTACTTACGAGCTACACAAGTACAGTGATACTTGAATGACAATGACAATACAATATCCAGTGGGTCATTATCTATACCTATTCCTATATAATTCATAAAACTCGAAGTTTAGCTGTGAAATTTTGACAGACTTTCACATTAAGTATGGATTAAGTAGGTAATTAAATGTTTAAAAAGTTTAACTTACAAAATCATCAGAAAGTCATCAGTGTTTTATTTTTCAATTGATATTATAAACTAGCTACTCCCCTGGTCTTCGGCCCCATATGTGCTGATTCTAGGTTACAATATAAGAACAGCTTGCCCAACAAGAAAAACTAAGAAAATACATCAACGCGTTCATGTAATAGGTCAAAATAAATAATTATTTTGATGAATAATTGAAGAACAAAACATTATTAAATAATCTGTGAAACAGTCACTGTTACTGACAAAATTAAAATCACATACAATACTTAGGTCTTTTTAGATTCGCCTAAACGACCCAAAATGACATTGAAACGTGACGCATATTGAACGCAAAGAAAGTTTCATATATGTTATACATAAATTACTACCTTAAATATTTTGTTTATGGAAATTACTTCATGTCAAAACATTTTAGTTTCATGCAATCGTTGAGATTTTTTTTAAATATTTTTGTTTTACTTTTAAATCATTACTACCTTTAACGAGGCACAGTAGCGAATCATAAAGATTATAGTGAGTAAGAGTGTATTCATTTTTTAGGAGTTATTCCATATTATCTATGTAATAAATTTCATAGAAATTAGGTTAGTAGATAGATTTAAGTGTAACAATCGTCCTCAGTCACGAACTTTTGCATTTATATACCTATTAGTGGCCCGGACGGCTTAGCACGGTCAATCTTAAATCACTATCACTTAAAAAACCGTATCAAAATCCGTTACGTAGTTGTTAAGATCTAAGCATACGTAGGGACAGACAGCGGGAAGCGACTTTGTTTTATACTGTGTAATGTTTCGTAGAATTCTTTACGTGTGACTTTGTTAAATAGTGACATATTGAATACTTTATTGTATAGAGCCAAAGTCATTATGAAAGTGGTAGAAGTGATCGCTTGCGTGTCGGCGTTCACTGGAAATTAGTCAATCATTGCAAATTCCTGTTACAATTACAAATTTATTAATTAATCAATATGTAACGTAGGTATTGCATCCAGGGCCCTGGCTGTGTACCAGAAAGTCTAATGAAGACTATTCGAATATTCAAATTTAATGTTTACGAATAAATATTGGTCACAAATTCAAATTCAAATCATTTATTCAGTCAGTTTTTATATTAAATAGTAATTTCTCACAAGCTACAAACTACTGGCATTTCGGAACGATCACAGACGTAAGCTTATTTACCAACAATTTTAAAAAGTCCGTAGAAAATAAAGCGGCTAGAGTCTGACATAGTGAATCGTGTCACAACGTATTTATTAAAATCTTATATATGGCAACATTGAAATTGTTTCAACCTCGGGTTTCAACAGCAGGTAACTTTCGCAAAACATTTTGATACTTTACCCGTGTCCGCCTATTAATTTCTTATTTCCCGTTTTTTCCCGTGACTATTATGTAGTAAATTATGCCTAATTCTTTCTAGATAGGCTTAGATGACGATGAAATCAAAAACACGATCACAAACTACAGTAGTGCTGGGATTTGAAAACATTAAACACTTATTACTGTCAAATTTTAAAGTACGCAAAAGTTGTAATGTACGCCTAAACATTACGTAGGTAATTATGCTTTAAATCTCAATGTGAGATTTCGTCAAGGATTAAACGTTTCGTTTCGTCAACGATTATTTACGTTAAACTTCTAAGTATATGTATATCTAATAAAATAATGTAAGTATCAAATTTATATTTCGTAGTATATACAGTGTTAAAAACTAAATTATTTTTAAATTTGTCGCGGTTTTGTTGTGCCACGACTCGCTAGACAATCTTTATACCTAAGTAATATTTGAAAAAATACATTTAAAGAATCAAATATAAACAAAAATTAGGTTTTGGTAGCTATACCTCTCATCCTCACGTATTTATGATTGCATTTATGTCTATTTCTTAGATACCTATCAGAAATGTTTCTCTCTCTCTCTCTCATTTGAGAGTTGTTCCGCTGACATACGAGTAGACCGTAGGAACCTATGTAGGGTACGCTTGCCTACTTTTTCACTTCACCTTTTCCTCCATTTCATTCACAAGATATTTGACATCAAGTTTTGACGACATCAAGCCAGCACTTCTTAGGTTTGTCCTTATATCAGAAACGTTTACAAGTATATCTAAATTTATCAGAGGTAGACCTTGGTACTAGAGTCTTATGGGTACCTAAGTCTCATCTCCCGCATGTTCCGGTTTCAAGGGTGAAAGAAGCAGTGTAATTACAGGTCACTGTGGCAAAAGATCGACCACAAAGTATTGCCTACTTTGTGGTCGATCTTTTCCCTGGTGTAGAACACGTCCATAGGCTTCGGTGGCCACTTTCCATCAGACGAACCGCATGCCTGTTTATATCTTGGTAGTAAGTATATAAATTGATGTAATACTGCTGAGTATTACGCTTATATAATAAAGATATATTCACATTCAAATCATGTAAACTAAAAGCAGGCTCGAGGACTCACGTGTAGATTTACATCTCACGCACGTATTAGACTGCGAACTTGGCCTGTGTTTTATGTAATTATGTGTCACCATAATTATAATATGAACTCTGTCCTCAATAACTTAGGCTTCTGTTATTTTTGGAGAATTTTATTAATTGGCAAATAAATAAACCATTAATCATGTGAACGACGCAAGCTTTCGTTTCGGCTTCTTAATTATTTTGATTATTAACATATTTAACTAAGGGCTATCCACCTTAACTTCATGGTCAAATTTTTACCTGAACTTACGAAATACTTCGAAACAGCAGCACCAGCCTTAACCGGTAACTGACAAAATGTTGAAAGATGTATGTTAATCAATACTCACTGTCCTTGTACAAATAAATATGAATGCAGTTTTCTTCAAAAAATCTCTTTCATTCTTAATTTTAGTACTTATGCATCTATTTACTTACTACTTTTCTGAAACTGATTTTTATAAAACTTACCAAGCTTTTCAAATTATCCACTTACCAATTTGTATTAGGTACTCCAAAAAATACTTTTAAAAATGTTGTTATTTGACAAGCTGATGTTTTCCTGATTTCAATTTTAATGATTGGTCCAAAAGTTGTCGAAATTTTCCATCAAAATACATTCTCATTGAACTTTTTATATTTACGTAGTACTAAATCGCTTTTACATTTGACGAAAAAAGGTCGGAATATTTCGACCACAATGTGGTCGGGTTTTTTGCGCATTGGTTACCAGAGAGTGACGTCAAACAAGTTATCGTTATCTGCGGGAATTTTGGTCATCATCTGATGACTTGGCAATTAAAATAAAAGACAGCTTTGAAACTTGAACCAGCGTAATTAGGTATCTTTGTAATCAAATAATTATCGGAAACTATCTTTTTCCCGTGGCTCCGCCCGCGTGAATATCTCCGCGGAAGCGTAACAGGCATGATTTCCATACAAACTTTCACCCCCCATTGTGGTAACTTATTTTTGTTCAACGTTATCCTATGGTCCCTAACTCCCAATAACCCATATACATATAACATAGTAGAACTTAGAAGGAAGTTTATGCTTATTAATGTATGTAGGTAACTTATCAACGACAATGAAATAATCTTCATGCAGTTTCACTGTTTTAAACGTTGCACAATTGATATACCTAGTGTAGTGTAATCATATCAATCATCTAACAATGGGGATTCCAGACTGCTTTGAGACAATATAAAGCGATCATTCTTACGAGCGTTTTGACCGCCGCGGCCGCGCTGTCATTCTATCTCCTCCATACAGTCGTATTCCTCATATGGTCATTAAGTAGATTGAAACCACACGACGACTCTCCTGGCTCTAGGTTTGCTATTGCCTTTTCCATTTCCGCATTAGGTAATCAATTAATACTGAATACTCCATACTCTATTGCATCCACAAAGTTGGTATGGTGTTATATATAATATAAAAGTACATTTGAAGACCCTGTCGGGCACAACACACGCATAGGACAGAGGTGGTCGAAATCGAATAGAATTTTTTTTTGTTTATTATGTTGTGTAGGTATGTGTAGTATCAACTAGAGTGCAGGTACAACTTCCTCACGATGTTTTCCTTCATCGAAAGCAAGTGGTGATCTATGAAAACTACTAAATATAGTCATATTGGTATAGAACTCATGTGGCACAGTCAAGTAGGATTCGAACCTGGGACCTTTCGATCACAGGCGAATGGTTTTAAACACTGGAACACCACCGTTTTAATTACGAACCGTAAATTTTTATAAGGTCGGGATCTTTTCTAAAATTAAATATGAATGAAATTAATTACTCCAGTAGAGAGTAATTATTTTATAAAATCTGGTAGTAATTTATTAGAAAAATCGTAGGTAACGAAAGCGCGGCCGCCGGCCGCGGCGGTCGAAACGCCCGTTACGAATGACAAAGACGTCACGTCTAGCGTGCTTGACGCCATCCTTGAACAACATAAATATTTTGCTTTTCATCTGTTCTGATTGTTTACTAAGCATTAGATACATCTTGCTAAATTTAACATTTGATTAATAAAGTAATCATCATGATGTGTGAATTATTTTATTAATCAAATGTTATTTCCGTCGTATATCGTCGGTCGATCGCTTCTTATATTTTTCTTACTCGTCTGTTTCCTTTATTCGGATATAAATATTGCTAGAATCAGTGCATAAAATTATTTTGAAGTCAATCTATACCGAAATAATATTTAATGCAAGTCTAAGTATCTATCTGTCGGTCATGCTTTCACAGCTAGCTGAACCGATTTTCATGAAATTTGGTATGCACTTAATTTCTTTATTATATAATTTTTTGAAAATGTCTTCTGGCGGGGAAACAGATAATACTTAATAATATTTAACAAGCGACATCACTCTGAAATTAGAAGTACATTACTTCTTTTTCTTTATAGAAATATGCCTGATCAAGAGTTGGAGTACTGTCGAGACCTGGTGACGATCAAAGATTGGATACAGAAGCAGCCACATTTGCCTAATGACGTCGGTGAGTAAAAAATATACTTAAATTATTATATTAGATATCTTAACACTGGATGTTTTCTCTCGGGTCCGGTTCTCATCATTTCATAATCTCTCCAAATATTTTCGAAAGCAATTTTATAATTAAAAAATCTATCGTACGATGTTTTCAATAATGATTTTCTGTAAATTCATAAGTTTCAAAAATGAGAGAAAAACGATTACCTGAGAATCGGGACCTATATCTACTTCGGCACATAAACCTATCTAAAATGCAGTCGATTTTACTGTTAATTCAATAAAAAATTACATATTTAGCATCAGTCCTAATAACTAAAATATTTCGTCTTATACCACAAAGTACGTATATTCGACAGGACTCGCAGTGACCGCCTTTCAGATTTATATATCCCAATTAAAACAACCTTGTAGGGTACTTACCAACTAAGTACTTAACTGGATAATTCAACAAACTTGGCGTCCCTGCGCCCAACATTTCGGAATAATCTTAACAAAATCGACAGGTCCACTTTTCACAAACACATTTCGTAATCCCACACCATGAAAAAGGTCAAAACGATTCAAAATTACTTAACATGAAACTTAGGATCGGTATGACGATTTTGTGATTAACCTTCGTGTTGTTGCTTAACTTGTTTCATGCACAACTGCTGCACAGTTGCAACTTTATAGCGCCAAAGATAATAGCCAGGTAGGTCGTATAAATCTTAGTTGGATTAAATATTTTTCATCATTAGTCTTGTAATTGACCAAATATTTTCCTTCAATACTTTTCATGTACTATAAGTCTTTTTTTTTTCTTTTTTTCTTTGTCATCATCTCAAGCAGTTATCGGCACAGTTTGGTCTATCTTTCAGAAACTGTATATTTGTGTAATTTGTTTTTTATGACTGTTCAATATAAATAAATAAAAAATATTTTTTAAAAAACTTCAGTGGTGTCATTTATATGTCATAAACATTGGTGAAATACATACAGACGCACTCCGAGATGTCCACCGAGCAATGCTTGGATGCATTGAGTGGAAAATAGTACCGCTGGAGTGATAAAGTACAAAGAGACCCGAGTGCCCTACAAAGATCAGACTGAATGGAAATGAGTGGAAAATTCTAGTATCGGCCTAGATCCTCTTTGGTTCGCTGAGCGAGAAGTTAATAAATAATATACCCATGTAGGCACGCCGCGCACGCGCCGTCCTGATATACCAACGAGTTTTAGTTACCGATCTAATTCGTTTTTTTTATCAAAGTAGGTAGATAGGGTTCAATGCCCTTAGTGCACCAGCCAAGTTAGTTATCGATTGTTATTAGTGTAACATAACCTACATATATAAGGTATTTTTGGTAACGGCGAAATGAATGAAGGAAAAACAGTATATACTTTTCTCCGAATATATTTATGGTTAAATTTAATTTTTCATTTGGTTTCTTCATTGAAATTGACACGATCTCGTTCTCAAACCCGTTCCACTGTTCCAACATCGCACACAAGTGGTTCCTAAGGATGTGAGAAACACTTTCACAATACTAGTTCATTGGGAAACTTATTAGTTTACGAGTACGTAACTTAATTGGATTTTCATTGAGAAGATCACACCTGACAGACATTCCCACATTTATGAACATACAACCTAAAATATATGTATAAGAGGAATAAATAGAAGAAGGTGCAGCTGCAAAGCACAAAGGTTTTTTTAAAGTTTAAATTTAATTTCAATGATATCTGTTTTGTTGTACAAATTACGAGGCCAAATCATTTATTCAGATTTATCAATTAGACCTTCACAGGCATTTTTTCACGTCAAATTTATATTACACTAGCTTTTGCCCGCGGCTTTGCCCGCGTGAATTTCATAGTAAAATCTCTCGTAAACTCTGTAATACTGGCTACAATCTGCTGAGAAGAAACGCTTAAAAGCAACTTGAGTGTATTTTAGTTACTTCGAATAAATGTTTATTTATTCTATTAAAAATTTGATGAAATGTTTGATAACTTTTCAAGGTTGTAGCTATTAAAATTTAAAATTGTATGAGTCACATCACGTGTTTGTTTAACTGGTTTTATAAACAAAACACTGTCACGCGATGCGCGCGTTTATTATTTGATTCTGAGATTTGATGATTTCACATTCAATTATCGAAAAGACCCATAGAAACATGTAAATTATCTAACTTGTTGCGTGCCCTGCTCTGCCTGGGAAAATGTTGATAAATATCAAAACTTATTTTGCTCCTAATGTTTGACATTATGATTTTTTTTCAAGAGCGTAAAGTAAAATCTTATACAAAAGTAAAATGCTTTAAAGCAAAAAAGTTAAATCTTCGTATTAATCAGATTTATAAGTAGTAATTGAATTGGTCAAAATAATACATCAACGAATACTAGAATGCTGTTATTATAAGTAATACTAAGTGCCCCCGGGGCGTCGCTCCCGTGGGAATATCGGGATTAAAAATATCTAATTTATATTCTATCAGTGTACCATTTAATAACAATGCGTCCAGTAGGTTTTGCGTGAAAGTAACAACATACTTACGCACACAGACACCCTCACAAACTTTCGCATTTAAAATATTAGTAGTATGTTTTGCGAATATCGTGTTTTGCGAACTTGGTGTTTTACGATGTTACCTGTTGTTGATGTTACCTACGGTTGTGGTATTTCTTGCTTTGGTGTTTTTTTTTCACTTTCACCCCCTTTTGAGTTTTAATGCATTAACTTATTCACTCACGCTTTTACACGCTTTTATTCTTCAGTTTAATTATGTATTTCACTGTATAATTACCTACATTATCTGTCTGCTAAATTTCAAATTTCGACGTTCAGTGGTTTTGATGTTGCGACTTACTGCGATATACTCGTATATCATTCCGGCTTAACCTAGATGCAGCCGATCTTCGTTGACTACATTTAGGTGTAATGTTTACCTTCGGTTAAGTTATTATCCGGCCAAACCTAGGTCTAGCCGGCCTTCGGGTTAGTTGTAACATATACAAATTATATGAATGTAAATGTTATAATTAAGTATCTACTTTGTATGCCGGTACTGATAAGAACTTAATGTATACAATGAATTTCAATATCAGTGCAGAATCATCTACACTTAACACAACGTTAGGTTAAGGCCGATGGACATTAAGATGTCCAGGTTTCTCGAAAACCGATTACAATTTCTCTTCCTATTGTATATTTACTTATCTGGAGATCTGTATTAGGCCAGTTGGTAAAAAAAAACATTATCGATCTTCAGGACCATTTACTTTTTCAATATTTAAATTGACTGTGTTCAAATTTTAATAACAGAGCTCCTAGGGTATTCTAGTTTGGGAGTCGATGTTAATAATTTTGTAAGTTAAAAAAATAGTTATTTGTTCTTCTTTGTAATATACATATATTTATGATAGCGGACCCTGGGATCCGACGTTCAACGTCTTCTCAGCAACGCCCAGATGAGATAGAGACTTTCTTGGCTAATTGAAAGTTTAAAAGTAGCCAATTGTTTTTAACATACATGTTTATTCAGAGGAGCTCCTCATCCGCCGGTTCCTGGCGAGCTGTGGCTACAGCCTCGAGCTGACAAAACGCACCATCGACTTCTTCTTCACGCTGCGCTCCACCGCGCCGGAAATATTCTGCAAGCGGGACCCCTGGGCGCCGGAGATCAGACGAGTGTTTGAAATCACGTAAGTTTTTATAATCAATTTTCTCTAGATATTTATAGGTATCACAAAATAAAATTTGTTCCTATGTTTTAAAATAATTACTTAAGATTTTCGGGGAACACTTTTCACTGCTAGGCAAAGGCCTCCCACAAGACATATAAAATAATATATATTTTTTTAAATCATTTTTTGAAGTTGTGTTACGCTACGCCACCGCGGACAACCAAATGAAAATTAAAGGATTTATTTTTAATTTTAAATGTCCTTTTGATTCAGGAAAGGTCGAAAAACGACCTCAATTTAAAATAACAAAATTCAACATCATATCAGTTAAATAAATACCACGGTCATTTATCATTATACTTGTTTTAGTTTCTCCAAATCGTTATAATATAAATCTTTGATCATCAACTATTCTTCTCTGTATGCTTGGGTCATTATTGGGTGGCTAGATAATGGATAAGTTTTTACTCTTGTCCGATGCAATCAAGTTCACATAAATAAATACATATAAGTTGATAATAGGTAGGTACAGATAATTTGTTTTCATTGCTAATTATTTGTTTTGTTAATAAAAAAGTTTATACTGCGTCGCATATGTATTGCGTCTCTATATTGCATTCTATTATTTAAACTACACTTTACCTAGTATCGTGTTTCTTTCCTCATTCGCAAATAACCCAAGTTGTTTAATAAAAAAATCCAAAAAACCCAAAAAAAACGATCCACTGCGATCATTAATAACGAATAGAGTTTTTTGTTCGATATAACTGACACGATCACGGATGTGTTTTAAAGATCTGTGATCCTTATTGTATGTTATATTTATTTATTTTCATTGCATTACATATACATATATATTCTCTAAGTAGACCCGGTATTTAGTACACTCCCGGGCAGATAAATCTAAGTAAGCCAGTTAGGTGGAGGGATAATTGTACATTAAGGAAGCAATAAATAATTAGAATCGAACAGTTTTTTCTGTCTCCGATTATACATTCACTGGATTTTATCAAAAAGTTAAAGGACAATAACATAATATGCTCTAAGTACGTTAAATTGCACAAAACGAACATCGATGTCAAATAAGTATTCATACTTTAACTTTAAAGTTTAATTTTTAAAAATATATTTTAATTTGTACCAGAAGTGTTGGTGGATTCATTGATTCATTTCAAGGTGGCTAATTAACATAGATATTAAACAGAACTTAAAAGAAATATAAAACACTTCAATATTAACGTTTGAAACGTTTGAAAACGTTTTGAAAACTTGAATTTAATGCATTTTTGACATCTTACGAATTTTTCGATCAGGGTCACGTGTCCTGGCCCGAGTTCAACATTTTTTGAACACTTAACATTGAAAAGAAGAAAGACACGAATTCCTGTGCAGCACTTTTGCTGTACGGTTGTACGCCTTAAAATTCCATATAATTTATCTGAGCACATGCTTCATAAGCATTCGGTAGGCATGGAGCTAAAAATGCTTTAAAAAACCCGTGCTTTAAAAATAAAAAATAATTCGTTTTAAAATAATGTGAGTTCTTCAGTTTTGCTTGAGTTTTTTTATTCATTACAGAGACCTGATCCCGCTTCCTCGAAAAACAAAAGAGAACTACAAAGTGTTCCTTTATCGACTGAACACCACAGAAATAGACCTGTTCAACTTCGTAGACGCGGTGAAGACATTCTTCATGCTGGCTGACACCAGACTCACTGAGGAAGAAGACATCCCTGCTGGAGAAGTTCCTATTTTCGACGCCACTAATGTCTCCTTGAAATTCATACCGAAGATCAACTTGTCTGTGTTAAGGAAGTACATGCTCTATACACAGGTTTGTTTTGTTTTTATTTTAATTTATCTCGCGTATGCGCACGAGTTCAATGATGCCGTTTGTTTTGTGTTGTTCTTTATTGATTACTAGGTGTTGCCCGGGGCTTCGTTTCCGTTGGAATTTTGAGATAAGATAGCAGCAATCTCGAATAATGTACCTTTCTAATGCTGAAAGAATTTTTGAAATCGGTTCGGTACCTAGTTTCGGAGGGTAATCTCCGAAACTACCGAACATGCATAACATACAAACTCACAAACGCTTACCTCTTTATAATAATAGACTAGGAGCCCGCCGCGGCTTCGCTCGAATGAAATCATAATAAAATAAGTCAAATCCTATGTTACTCCTAAAGATTTTGTCTATTTATGTGCTAAATTTCAATAAAATTGGCCCAGTAGTTTTTGATTTTATTCATTACTAACAAAAATACAAATCTTTTTATAATATTAATATGGATATGGAAGAAATAAACCGGCATTACAACAATATCTCATAGATGCAATCTGTATATTGTCTGTATAAATTACTAAAAACTCGGAAAATACCTAATAGAGGTAAGTACTATTTATTAAATAATTCTACGTTTTCCGAGGTGTTCAATAATATTGACAGACAAATTCACGGTCAATTCCAAAAAGACATGTTTGTTGTTGCAAGGATTTCCAAATATCTATTCACCGGTGGTCTTTTTTCTTTGTCTGGTGTCTGTTTTCATGGAAGATATTTTTTATCATTTTGTAAATAGAAAATTAGAATTATGCATTATAAATCATACTGAATTGAACTGTGCAGTATGACAATGATTCTTACGGTTTTTAAATTCAAATCTTTGGGGTTTCGGAATACGAGTAGAATGTTATATGTAAGGAGTGTAGAGGTTGGCAAACTTAGGTTTTTGGCCTAAAGGCGTGTCGCTGCTGTTGAATAAATAAAATCAATTTGTCAAAAAATATCGTTTCAAAATGACATTTGAATTTTTCTAACTCTGGTCGCCGGATTCATTCCAAGCGAAATTAGTTTAATGAAGTTTAAGTACTAGTATACTAGTGACGAAAGTGCACTATAGTTATATGACTAATAGTATACTTTCAACAACACCTCAAAAGTGAAAAAAGAAAAATCGAAATGCATTACAACCGCAGCGTCGGTTTTCGCCTGAAAAAGAAATAACTATCCATTCTTACATACTTTCGCGTGCGATAGAAAATGAAATGTCCTAGCATGTACGAAATTCTACTAAAATTATAAACGTGAAAGTTGTTTGTTTGCTCTTCCATGCAAGATTATCGGTTTCCTTCTCTTCTAGCTTAAATTCCTTCCTTCTTTCCTTCAGTAGAGTTTTATCAAAATATCACATTATACAAAGTGACCAAACACATTTCAGATACAGCTTCAGGTTTTTTTTATACTTTTTGACCATCTATATATATACTTGTTACACCTATTACAAAATATATGTAAGAAACAAGTTTTTTTACAAATATGACATTTTGGCCACACGCTTTTATTGTCGTCAGAGAGATCTTGTGGCATTTAACGCCAGACAAAAAACCCATGTCCGTGCTGTAAACCGTAGACGAGTTCCCCTATTGGGAGCCGATTCTTGGTGCACCATCAGGTCATTAAGCATGACCCGATGGTGCACCAAGGATCGGCTCATAATAATGCATTGTCATGTAAACTGAAGCCGTGGGAAATTTCAACTCTGTAGGACGACTGGAAGTAGGAGAAATGTAACTTGCAAGATTTGATTACAGACAGACCCCTTCGTGACATATCTGTGTCTTTTATTGTAGCTGTGCATAAGTTTATACTCCGGGACCTTCTCTTTATCTGGTCCATGGATGAGTGGTTATCGCATAATGGTGATATAACCTTGCAGTCACTTAACCGGCAGACTTGCTTGCCTTTACCTAGACCACGAATTTATATGAAGATTACGTAATTTTGTGACCAAGTTTTTACGATATAAAAACTTACGATGCAACGTTGATAACTCGGAAATAATTTCAAATGCAACTAATTACAACTAAATACTTATTCAGGAATCAGTCTATTAAAAAAACCCGCATCACAACTACAATCCGTTGTGTAGTTTAAAGATCTATAGGCAGACAGAAGTGAATTTGTTTTATATTAAGTATGTAGTGATGTAATGATAGTGATTTCCAAATCTATCTACACTTTTTTCACACTCCGAATTGCGGAAGCAAGTACATAATTAGTGGAAATCCCTAAATATCTATGCTATTAAGTATTATAAAGAGGTAGGCGTTTGTGAGTTTGTTTGAGAGGGTCGAAACTACCGATTTCAAAAATTCTTTTACCATTCTATAGCAATCTTGGATAATATACCTTACATTATCCAAGATTGCTGTAGGCTATATTTTATCTCAAATTCTCACGTGAGCGAAGCCCAGGGCAACATCTAGTTGTCTATATTTAGGGATTTCCACTGACCTTTATGTACGTAGATTACCTTCGGCTTTTTAGATAATGTTGAATCATAAATATCAATTAAACACACGTTATCTTGTGCAGGCGTGTTTTTCATTATGTTACTAAATGATTACAATTAAAACACTAACGAATTAGTAGTTGTAACTAGATATTCTACAGACTCAAAGAATCTAAAACCTAATTTCCCAAAATTATGATTTCAAAAATTTTACGTTAAAATCAAAAGCTGTTTATAAACTTTTGATTTATGAATAAAAATGATCATCCGTCTGTACAGACAGATAGGTACAGAACTACTTCCCAATGATACAATTGAATTATAGATCAAATAACTCTTCATAATTTGATCTTAGTTATGTATATATATTTTTTGGAGATTGACACCAATTTCGTGGAATTGATTATCCGCCTGTAGTTTTGTGATCTAAAAAATATAAATTATTGGCTTTCAAAAGTATAAATTATTGTGTGTTTGAACGAAAAAGTTTATGTTGACATCACACATCACTTGATGTTGGCACTTGTAAAATTAACAAGATAATTCAAAAAATATATAACATATACAAAACTATATCTATTTTATTAACTTATAAATGTTATTAATTCAATTAACCTTTTATTGTTCTGAGAAACACGAGATTACAATGCGAAATCGTGACTATAGAATAAAACTGATTACTTACTTCAATCGTTTTTTGTCCCAGTGTTGGGCAAAGCAATAGGGTATTATCCTTACATATATAAAACAAAGTTCTCTGCCGCGTCTGTTTGTCTGTTCGCGATAAACTCAAAAACTAATTTTATATAATTACTAGCGGCACATTACGATTTCGCTCGGGTAAAACTATGATAAATTACACACCTAAACCTTTTTCACGATGCACACTGCCTATTGGTGAAAATCGTTTAAAAATTGTTTTTTAATTTATTTGTTGTATCGTACATACACACAGACAGTTATTTTTATAACATGTAAGGATAAGAAACATCGATGACTCGGTCGACTCAAGACTTTAAGAATTCTGAATATTTACATTCGTGCAGCGTAATTGTGCATGGATTTTAGTAAACATGAAGTAACCTTATGCAAATAATTATTGATAGCTCGACTAGACAGGACTTATTAGTGTTTATTAGTGCAAAACATAAGTAAAGTATGCTCAAGGATTATAAAAAAACTGTTTTTGTTTACTTGGTTGGCTGGTTCGTGTCGAAAGCAAATGAGAAGGCGCGTATAATAAATGGTGAATAAACCTTTGTTACAGGAAACCTGGTCGTGTCCATGTCCATAGATAAAATATTTTTTCTTTTATCTATGGTCGTGTCGTAAGCATGTCAAAATAAAATTGATCCTTTGCTTTGTTAGAGTGTTATAAAGTAAATTATAATATTTTCTACAAACTGTTTGTATGTCTGACAACAGTTGTGAAGAAGAAAGCAATAGCTCTCTCTCTCTCTCTCTCTCTCTTTCAGCAATGGTCGCCAACAGTGAAATATACTCTTCTACGTGAAAATAAAATAACGTATTGTGTTTTCTAAACTATTTTTTATTTATAAATGCATACATTTTATTTATATTTTTATTTATCTTTTGTCTTCTATTTCCGTGGCCATTTTGTTCTGTAGTCATCTCTAAATAAGAAAAACGAAAAATTACACAATATTTTAGATTTTTTAGTTTACCTTGTAGCTTATTCATATGCTTAGTCCTTGAGTACCTGCATAAAAACTATAAGTAATTAATACTATTGGACAAACCAATGTTATTTTGCAGTTTTTACTAAACAAGGTTACAATAAAACTATGATTGAATTTTACGAGATGAAACATGCGAGACGATCGAAGGCCAAATGAGTAATAACTAATTGCCTGATGCTGAGGTGGAATGTTGAAATTGTTTGGGATTGAACCCATTCACCTACTTAGTCGAAATGGCTAGGTACTTAGTATAGTACTAATCGCCACAATACTGCAATCGATTTCCTATCAATTGCTCGAAGAAAATAGAATTATTGCGTATTTCGCTCAACCACAGAATGTCGTTATCATGTTATATCACTTTTCGAAATAGTGATTAGCTATCATTTGACCACGACTTCGCTCGCCTGAATTATACAACAAATCCTTCCCACCCCGTTGGCAAAATCGCATGTAAAAATATTTTAGTACTTTTTGAATTTATTATCTTTTATTTCCACATAAATCGATATTTTTATTTATTAAGAATGTTTAATGGTTTTTGTAATAAGAAGTAGTCGTAGTATGCTTAAGAAATATTTGTGCCGTAATCAGGCAAACTGAACACAATGAATGAGCAAATGGCTAGTGAACGAACAGATACTTTCATTTTTTTTTATTTTGTTCCCTCTCTTCATTTCAGGAGGCTATTCCGATCCGGCTAAAGCAGATTCACGTGATCAACGCGCCCGCCTACATCAGCAAGATTCACGCCATCTGCAAACCCTTTCTGAAGACTGAAGTCGCTAAACTGGTCAGTATTTTTTTTTGTCTTTTTTGCTTCCTTTTTTGTATGTTTTCCGTAACGTCGATCAATGCTGTAGTTATTTGGCCAGTTTGTTTACTTATTTATTCTATCATTTTTGAATATTTTCCGCAACGTCGATCAAAGCTGTGGTTATGTGGTCAGTTTACTTTTTTTTTATACTTCCATTTTAGAATATTATTATCTGCAACATTTTATAATATTGCTGCCAGTGTCAGTAAACTTTATTTATTTATTACGTATTCTACCTCTCTCTCTCTAATCTGAACATTTTCCTGGATCTTTTCATATCAAATGAAATCATTTATTGTCAGAACAGTATTACAATCAGGTGGCCGCATGACACTTGAATACATTCATACATTATTTTCCAGTGTATATCGTTCTCCTATTTTACATCTCCATATTGCACAGTTCAGACCATTTGCCCGCATATCCTCCGTGACAGCATCAAGACAGCATGTACTGGGTTTCCTTCTGCCACGAAATCGGCACGACTAAACATTTATTCCCTACGTAATCTGTCGTTTTAACCCTTTGGTGGATACTAAATGACACACAAACAAAACGTCTACACACGATATGTCCGCAAGATGTGGCGCAACAAATAAATGTTACTCATTCAATCCTAAAAATATAAAGCAGGATGTACTTAACTACAACTAAATATACTTACAATGCAATGACAATGGTTCATTCTTTATGCACTTTAGAATCCTCGTTAAAGGTCATCTGCACTCGCAACACGTAGTTTTACGTAACGTCATTACGTCAGCTCTGAGGCCATTTTGACACTTTGGATGCGTCTTTGAATTGTTTTCCACTAACCATTGCTTCACTGACGTATGGCTGATAAGCATGTCATTTAGCCAAATTCTGTGTTTATTCGACGCTATTATCGTCGCATCACAGAAATCATACTTCCATTCTAATATTATAAATGCGAAAGTTTGTCTGTCACGCTTTCACAGCTATGAACCGATTTTGATACAATTAGTTATATTATAAATATAGATTAGTTTTATAATCAATACATATAATAAAACAGTACAAAAAAATCCTGTACATTGAATATATTTACATGAAAACAAAATTAGACGATAGAGTCATAGTAACAGAGAAAGTATTTGAAAAAAAAAAATCTGTCTGTTTGCCTGTGTATGTCTGTTTCTTTGTCTGTTTGTACACGCTAATCTTCGGAACTACTTAACGGATTTCAATGAAACTTTTTATTAAGTCTGGGCAAAATATAGGGTATAAATGATAATTTTGAAAACTGGAACACCTGATAGAGAACAGTGATGATACAGCTAAACTATAATAAATATAGAAATTACGCCTTAACAAAAGTTGTTCAGCGTAATGCATTTTCTGTTGAGATATAAAAATCGAAGATCTGGAACACCTGATGAAGAGTCATAATGGCCCAGCTAAACTATAGGAAATATACATATATTTCAGTCGTATGAGCATCTTCTGTATAGGTATCGTTACGCTTTGTCTGTACAATAAAATTTCTTTAATAATTTTGACTCCTTACCAAAAATTGTTCGGCCACGCGAACGAAGTCGCGGGCGTCAGCTAGTAATATAATATACAGATGCTATATGGATGCAAAAAAGATCTACTTGTGAGGATCTAATCCTAATTTGCAGATCAAGTTCCATGAACCCAATACAGACACGCTATACAAGGACGTGCCCCTGGAGTTACTTCCTGACGAGTACGGCGGCAAGGCCGGCACTGTCGAGCAGATCAAGAGGTATTGGGTCAAGCGCATCGAGGCCAAGAGGTGAGAAAGATACAGTTTATTGTCAAGGTCTGTTTAATATTTGGCAGTTTTAATTTGAATTAAATATTTAAACAACAATAATTAGAATGCGCATTAAAGTCAGTTACCAATATAAATAAATACCTTCTACATTTCCTGACACAACACTTTTTTTAAATAATTAGTTAAATGTATAAATAAAGTCTAGAAGGCTAAATAGAGCCACTTTCTCTAATCTCAACTAACTGAACGACAAAGCCAGTTGCTTCTGTTATTATTTGTTACTTACTTTACCGCAGTCAGTACCAGTCCCACAGTTTATTACAAACTACTTACTCGTTTTAAGTCTAGTTACGAGAAGCGCTCAAAATTCAATCCTTTCCATTCTGGTAAAAAATGTTGTGAAAAGTCGACTGTATACAATTCCAACGTTGCCACGTTACAAGATTTGTTAATAGAAGCCGTGAACTTAATTACTTACTATGATTTTATATTGTTAAGTTTTGTTGACTCGTTTGACGAATGAGGCTGTTCTGTTGGTTGGCAACAATGTGTATTGACCAACAAATCTTGACTGTTTTATTTGGTATTACATTGGAAAAAAAAATCATTTTTTATTTATTTTTTGCCAGACTGTATACCTATATTTAAATGACATAGTTATCCATATAATTGAGATGAAAAAAAATCTGAAATCGAACGGGAATTGAATTCACACTCCTGTTTATTCGGGACAGTACTCTTAATCACTGAGCTATCGAGACCTATATATATTTATTTATAAATCGTCTCCAGAGACTGGTTCTTGAGCCACGACCAGCGCTGGTCGGTGGACGAGGCGCGGCGCCCGGCCGACGGCCACAGGGACGAGCGCGCGCGCGGCCTGCCCGGCTCCTTCCGCTCGCTGGCGTTAGATTAGTCGCGTCGTGGGTGGACATAGATAGGTTTACGTCCACTTTCTGCCAAAACAGTCGCCACAAATTTCTATTACTTTGCCAGAAAGTGAGCGAATACAATACAAACTGAGTAAACCAATCTCTGGTTGTGTACCGTGCGCGCGAGAGATTGCAGATTCCATCTGACACGTATAGACGTGTTCCCTATGTGTTAGGAACTTACAAAATGTAGGTTAGCAAATCTTATACTAACTTGACGAGATTTGCTGTTAACGGACTCGTTAAGGAGGACATCATGGTTTAAGGGCAAAATTAACTTTTAGTAAGTAGTCCACAGCGCAGGCTATGCATGCAAGTACTCTCGTGACGCACATTATACATTTCTTTATTTTTACCAATTTAATGGTTCACTGTTGGGGCACTGACTGTCCTTATAGATGATAAGAAGGATTGGCCATGAGATGGACATTTCTGGGTGAAATATCATTATCCTATATATAAAAAAGGACCAACATTTTTATGGATTGTATGAATAGTATTTGGAATAATAAGACAATTTATATCTGTATTTTATTTTTATTTAACACTTTTTTTTTGAAGCGAGAACGATAAATTTTGTTAAATAAAAAGCTTGTATTGTGGTTCGTCTTATTATTTCAATATCTGAGGTTTAAACGATTTATCAAGCGAGTGTTGATTATAGACAACACATTATAACACCGTTCTCTTGTGTTGTCTACAATCAACACTCGCTTGATAATTCGTCGAATTACACAATCGCTATTATTTCAACAGAAAACGGGTTCTCTTCAACTACATTTCATCATTGTCACGTACACGATGTTAACAACGATCGATATGCATGCATGACAGATTCAAATTCGCTTGATTTTTTGAATGACATTGATAAATTTTGGTTTACTAGAGAGCGTACTATGCGATAGCTTAGGTATTTGTCATTGTTTACTATTTTGCAGGCTATAAACTAAAGAATTTCGAATAGTATGGTTTTCCGTATATTTCCAATGCATCCGTTTCATCATACTATGACTCCCTGTTTGTAGCCTCTCTCTGCTGGATGACATCTTCTTACTCTTTTCATAATTATATAAAAAATATTTGTAAAATTACTTAATGTACTGTAATGTTATGTGTAATGTACTGAGTGTGATTAAAAAATACACACATGGAAAATTTAAGGGCCGATTTACGAGATATTGCAATGAAATCTTTACTTTTAAGAATAATAAGTAACACTAGACTATTTTTTATAAAAAGTGATCACATTAATATTATTTTTTTAATATCATGTGAGAATTCATATTAATCGTAAATTATATTTAACTTGTTTATTATCAACTGAGTTTTTTTATGTTATGGCGATTAATTCAGATATTGAATTTAGTAATTATGTAATTTAATTTTCAGTTTGGTTTCTAGAACCGTATTACTGAAATAACTACTGTAATACGGCGGAATTCCTCCTCCTAATTTTTTATGTGAAATTTGGCTAAAAGGGCTCTTAAATCATTGACGAATCAATTAAACATTTGAGAGTCGTTTACGCTAAATTTTAATGAATCAATTTCATCTAATGTGTAGCTTTAAGTGTAGAAGTAAGTAGGTACCATACAAATAATTTTCTTTTTACTTTATGGTACCTATAGACTTAAAATCAGATTAAAACACAGACCGTGATTTATCTACCTCACGGAATTATTATTTGTATAAATAAAATATTTAAGATTTACATAATAAGTTTTATTTAGATTCTTTTGTATTATGCATATTTTATTTGTTCCCCCATTTCCTTGACCTTTACAATTAATTGTTCAATAAATTCGCATTAGATATTCATACAAATACTGAATGACTTTTATGTACTTCTATATATCATTATGTTCAGATGAAACTTTAGAAAAATCAAGGCCAGGCTTTTGGTTAATCGCTGTAAACTTCCTACAAAATTATATGATACTAGAGGTTGGCCGTCTGTTGTAGCTTCTCTCGGGTAAAACCGTAATAAAAAAGTATCCTAATATAGTAAAGTATGTTACTTCTGAAGGTTTTGTCTGTCTCTGTGCCAAATTTTATCAAAATCGATCTAGTACTTTTTGCTTTTCAAATCTTTTATCTTTATAAAAGTAGTATGTATGGATAGATAGTATATGTATAGATAGGTACTATGTACAAATGCAATATGCACTGAATGCATTTTTTTCTGTGTTTACGATATTATTTAAAAAATATAAAAAATAAAATCAAAAACATACACGTCTATCTGTCACTATTTACATGTCATAAAGAGTACCCAACGGATTTTATGCGAAATTCGCTATCATTTTTATTGATTCTTCAGGAGGGTGAACTTCACGAGCGTTTTTACGCCGACGTGAGCTATCAATAGTGTTTATTAAATTGTACCATACACAGTAATCAATTTAATTATCCTATTTTATAAATGAGTAAAGTACTGGTACAATGTTCATTTTATAAATGTTTAATTTTAAAAAAACGTTCTTTATCAAAATGAAATATGCGACACTAATGAAACGCTACACGCCGCGTTCAAACAGTCGTGAAATTCACCCAGGATGATTTTTAAAAGAAATAAGTAAATACACCAGTGAAACAAGCTGGTCGCGTCGCTTGCTATCGAAATCAATCGATTGAAAGAGTTCTAAAAGATCCATTCATTGTTTTGTCGGCGCTGCTCTTTGGTTTTTTCTTCAAATCCGCCGTCCACAGATTATTATTTAGGAACATAGACCTGAAAATGGTTTTAAAGAATAAATTAATAACTATCAAAACTTCTATATTAAATTTAGGAATTTTAAAACTATTGAAACTTCTATTATAAGTGTTAGGAACTATACTTAAATCTGTAAGAACTGAAAAAAAACTAAAAATCTGATATCAAAACATTTCAAGTACAGAAAATTTTTCAAATAAAACTATTGCAAACTAAAACTGTACCTACATAAGATAATAAATTACGTATTGGAAATAACAGAGAACAGAGAACACTCTGATGACAGAGAGAGAGATATTCATATGATATGACACGTATACACGTGTCCAATCTTTTTACTAGCTTTTAGTTGTTTTAATTCATCTGTCCCTATGTTTGCTAGACTATCTTTGATCAACTCTTGCAAGTTAGATTTCTCCTACTTCCAGTTGTCCTACAGAGTTGAAATTTCCCACGTCGCTTCAGTATCCATGACAATGCATTATTATGATAAGCACGACTTGATGGTGCACCCAGGTTCGGCTCCCAACGATGGAACTCCTCAACGGTTTACAGCACGGACATGGGGTTTTTGACAGGTGTTAAAAGCCACAAGATCTCTCTGATGACAATAAAAGCTTGTGGCCAAAATGAAATTTTTGCAAAAAATTTTGTACATACATTACACATACATATATTAATTTTATCAATGCTTGTTTACATGTATGGACTAGCTTCACCATTATTCAGAAATTTATGATACATATTTTATTGTCGCACCTCTTAGCATTAACTTTGGCCACCCATCCCTTTTGTTCGTCCTTCAGAGTTGACTGCTCGCCGCCGTACTCCTTCGGTAAGTACTTCTTGTCTATGAATTTGCTGATGCCTACAGCATCACCGTGGAATTGAATCTAAAAACAGATTAACAAGTTAGGGTGAGTTGCACCGTCAAATTTTACAACGTTGATTTTAACCGACGAACTGCTGACGTTTATGCAATATGGTGTACTATGTGTTTTTCGTCTCACGTTAAAGTTAACGACATAGTTGACGGGGTTGCACCCTTTGTTAATAACTAAAAGTACACATTTTTGTGAGATTAGTATTACTTCGTTTTAAATTCATGTCTGTTATTGCGTTGTGATGAAATTTTACTTTATTTCAGCCAATATCTTTACATATTATATACAAAGTCTTCTGTCGCGTCTGTCTGTTCGCAATAAACTACACGGATTTTCATGGGGTTTTGTTCAATAGTGTGATTCCTGAAAAAGGTTTAGGTGTATAATTTACAATGTTATTACTGGTAGAAGCCGGGTCGGGCCACTAGTACATCATAAAATATGAACTTTACGTGAGAATTTATTTTCTTTCTAGCACTCAATGCGACGTTTTTGTATCGTGGGAAACAATGAACGAATGAGACATAAAATAAATTTTACATAAAATAGAGAATACAAAGGTAAAACGTGTACTCACAATTTCTAAAATTTCTGCAGGTAATATAGGTTTGACGAGAGCGAATAGTTTCTCATAGAAAGACGGACAGTTGACAACATGGACCTGTTTCACACGGACTGGCATACTTTCCTGAAATTAAAGACGTAGATATAAAAAATATATATTTGGATTATTATTTTGGTAAGTATATCAATACTTTGCTTACTAATGTTATGATGTTATGTTCTCTTATGGTTACAATTTTCCTCACTTTTTAATTAGATTACAAAATTCTATTCTACGACTAAACGAAAGTTTGAAGGTGTGAGAATGTTTGGCGAACCTTATTCGGACAGTTTTCGATGAAATTTGATGCACGAGTAGAATATAACTCGGTATAAGTATTCCAAAATCTATATATCATAATAATATATTAATTGATGATTATTTGTATTCCACTGCAGTGATTTTTAGAAATACGCGGTTGGACATAATACGGTGACTGTTCAATCCAAAATGGTAGTCTTTTTTAATCATCTGATTGTCCTATGAGATAAATAATTTTCTAAGTAAGTACTGGCTGATATCAATCAAATTTAAAAAGAAAAATATATCGAGAGGTACTACATCTCCCAGGTACTGTAATTGTTAAAAGCACATAAAAAGGGAAGTGAATAAGAAATACTGACAAGTAAAAACAGCAGGAAATCTCTGAAATACATGATGTTGACTTTGGGGATGATCCTCAAATGGTAGTCCTTGATGTCCAACACGATGATATGACCCTCAGGGAACTCCTTGTACTCGTGGAATTTGAGCCAGTAGTCAGCTTGCACGGTGAACGCCTTTAGCAAGTCGTAGAACGAGAATTTATCAAGATTGGGATCGTCCAATTGATGAATTAGAAGCTCGTGTTTATCCGCTTCGAATGTGACTACAGATCTGCAAAAGTAGTTTTGACAGGATTAATTGTTATGATTATTCAAAATCAGAATTATCTTAAAGCTACAAACTATATTTCGAATGACAACTATTTACAAGAAATGCAGTAAGAAAAAAAATTGTAATAGTATTGGCCCTTATCAAAAATGTTACATACGGACATACATGTAAATAGTATTACAGGAATAGAATACATTGGTAGGTGTTATTCATATATCATATAATATTATAAATGCGAAAGTGAGTTTGTTTGTAAGCTTTCACGCTTCAATGTCTTCCGATCTTCATGAAGTTTTACATACACGTAGTCAGGGGTACAGAGAAGGACATAGGGTACTTTTCATCCCGGAAAAACATACTGTACTGTACTGAGCCGAAAGCTAGTTATTCATATTATGAAAAATGCGGAAAGTAAGTATGTACTTAAATTTTTATTTTTAAGTATTTTGGTCAACAAGGAAGGAAACATTTTAGAGGTAAACTTCAGTAGATGTAAGGTTTAATCAGGAAATATTAAAATTAAGTAGATATAATAGTACTGAAGGTATTTATAACTCCAAGTGTTGAGGAAATCAATGTTTGTGAAAAAAATCATTTCATGTTACTATAGGACATTGTGCTGTCATAGCCGACCTTCATCAATGCAAATGGAAAACGTAGTGAATTTTGAAATTTTGCTTTTGCGTAATGCCCGTACCGACATTTTTTTATTATCTTACATAGGTCTGTATGATACAGTTTGAAGAAGTACTTAATATTATAAATACGAAAATTTGCTTTCGTACCTAGAGGTGTACCACTGGGCGGATTTGATTGAAATTTATATTCCATTAATCACGTGATGTGTTTGTGTATGTCTTATTTAGCATTTTTATTGAATAAAGACATTTTATATTGTATTTATTTATTAACTTACGTGATAGAAAAGGCTGTGATGATAGGTTCTGAAAGCGGGTCCCTGTTGGTGTAGATCTCTTTCATGTTGGCGCGGCCAAGCGCGAACCGCTCGATGCACTGCTTGGTCGCCTCCAGGCTACGGTTGCAGCTGTTCAGGAACTTCCACAGCATCAGGTCATCTACATTCCAAGTGAAAATTTATCAATAAATAAATAAGGTGGATTTTAAATTATTGAACTTCGCGCCCGTGGGAAATTTGGGATGAAATATTCTCTATGTTATTGGGATTTATTAAACTGCAAAAACTTCCAAAAAAATAATATTGTTTTTTTTTTACCTTCCATACTAAGACCGAACGATCAATTTACTTTTATATGAGAAACAACAATTCTCAAGGAGGGTTGACCTCAGGCAGTTGTAAAGTCATAGCCGAATTAAAAAAAATAGATACACATTAAGCGGATTCCTTATGCTGCGTATGAAACCAAGAATAAAAACCTTTCTTATGAAAATTACCTTAGCACGGCAATGTCTGCAGCCTATCGCTCTATGCGATTATTAGTAAATCATTAAATATGTTATATTAATGTCATTGATACCTTAACTATAAATAGTAAAATGATACTTCAAACAATCAAAATTTCATGGCCAATACTATGTTCAGTAATTTAAAAACCTGTTCTCTGCGGTCGAGGCCGACCTTGGAGTTTTTTCTCGCTTTACGTAACTAAGTATATTGACCATTGACATATACAGTTATTTCGGCTAAGTTTCATCCAACGATAACAATTCGACGTGGATTTATTTTAGTTGCAACTGGCAACACATTTTTACTTTCATTCAATTTTGACATGTTTTGTTGTATTGACGCAGTACGTAATGAGTTCATTGACCTCATAAAATGTGGATTTCCACACTCCAATAATCGATTATGTATATTTCGATGGTTTTTTAGCATATAATCGATACTATCCATATTCATACTAATATTATTAAAAAAAGATTAGTATTTTTGTTTATTTATTACGAATAAACTCAAAAACTACTGGATCTAATGTTATGAAATTTGGCACAGAGATTGACGAAATGTTCAGGAGTAAACTACTTATTTTTATTATGGTTTTACCCGGGACGGGTCACTAGTATATGAACATTTCGCTTTTCGTTCCTATTTTTTTCTCACATTATGAATCCAGGAATGAGTACAATACGTTTTATTATATTTCCTGTAGAAATGCGTCTATAACTGTATATTTTGGCAGTTAGACAACAGGCGAAACGAGACGAGCATTAAGATAACGGGACATCTAGCGAAGTTACTTTAAGTTATGACAATACTTAACGGTTATACAAAAGCGATGTGTACGTTTAACCTTTAGTAACCAACTATTTCTGAACGCAAAATTGATTATAGGACAGCTACGTTCCATACAGCAAGCTTTTGTTCGTTTACAAAAATCATCTTTCATACGACTATGAAATGATAGGTTTGCCGCTATAATGCGCTTCTATGCTGCTCCGACTGCGCTGCACCACCAATGGCATCCTGAGTTTATTTGTTAACCAATAGGAATCGCCCCTGTATCGGAGATGGATTCAGATCCAAATAATAAAATAAATGAATAATTTGTTATACTAACATAGATTTAGTTATTAACATAATTAGTTTTTCAATTATCCTATGGGAACCTGACCATTTACCGGTATGAAATGTATCTAATTTTCCTACAGGACCCTCCTCATTTTCCGGGATGAAATGTATCTAAGATGTTAACCCGGTATATAAGGTACCTACATACCAAAATTTCAAGCAAATCGGTCCAGTAGATTTCGAGTGATGCGCGTTCAGACAGACAGACAGACAGACAGACAGACAGACACAGACACAGACAGACAAAAATTTCCAAAACTATATTTTCGTAATCTATATCAGTAATTAATCCATGAAGAATTAAAAAAAATATCCAATGTACAAATTTGGCCTTTCTTCAATTTTATTATATGTATTGATGATGATGTCCTAGGTCCGCCACAAATGCGGCTACTCAGCGCGGTGTACCAACTTTTCTGTTATAAAAAGAGATTTATGTTAGAGGAAAGTGAAGGAATATGCCCAGTTGCGAGACAAATAAGTACTTAGAAAATATTAGAATGAGATGTTTTTTGTTCTATAAAAATAAAAATGCTTGTTACATTTGAAAATTGTTTGGGATTTCGTTTTTAGCGGTAATAACTTGCATGTAATGTTTAATATTATATCCCATAGACATGTACGCAGATACACGACAAAGTATTAAAGTATTCTTATTACATGGTACTTATATTTTAATAGTGATCAGAAACCAGCCGTTCAGTTCGAAGTTAATTACTCATCTACATATATAAGTGGTATTAAATACCCACAAAGCGTTATATTGTATAACACGTCGTAATACTAAGAAATTACTTTGAATTTGTATTTATTTATACAGGAAACCATTATTTGCACACAGTTCATGGTCATATAAATTGCAGTTTGTACGTAAATGTACCGCTAGCCGCTGGTCTCGGCTTCGCTCGGGTAAAACCATAATAAATTATACACATAAACCTTCCTCAAGAATCACTGTATGTATTGGTGAAAACCGCATAATAATACGGCCGGTAATTTTTGAGTTTATAGAAAGAAAGAAAGAAAAATTGTTTATTTGGATGTATCATTACACTAGTTAAATATTTTACATACAAAAATTTCACAAAATTATACTCCAAAACGGCCTTCGCTCAGCATGTGTCGTAGATCATAGCATGAGCCACGACGCTGGTCTTCCGCGAATACCAAATTTTCAAAAATAAAATATAAAAATTAAATCAATCACACAATCAAAAATTTTCAATTAAAATTACTTACATGAACATAATAATAATAATTGATATAATTTGATCAAATCCACTTAAATTTAAATTATGGCACATTAATTATTACAATAAACAGATAAAAATGCTGCAATCATACATTATTTTTTATTGTCAAAATAAAGCTATAATATAGCGTTTTATTTATTTATTATTATTGTATTATTTGCGTTGATTCGGGGCCCCTAAAGCCCGGTTGTCCTGAATAATTGGCACGGTTCGTATGAAGGTGGTTGCTGCTACACTATTATGTTATTTCAAGCAATCATTGGCTGGGACTACGTATGTCCTAGATAGATTTTTGATAAGTCAATTAATTTAGTAAGTTTAGGATTGAATATGACGAGCTCATGCGAAATAATAACAACTTCATAAAAAGTGTTCTCGTTTCATTAATTATTGTTTTACTTGTTTTAATTATTCTATTAACTTTAAATCCGTATACGTAACTCGTATACGGCCCATATAACATTAAACTCACTTGATTATATACATTTATATACATACAACTGTAATCAAATCACATACGTCGGAGATCTAACCTTGATCCTAGTTAAGCAACACATGCATTATTTTAGTTGCTGTGCGTGGCGCACTATAACATAATTATATAGAATTAATGATGTATTATTTGATGCAATTTTTCGGTGTGTGTGGGATCCGCCCTAGGATAGGACCATATACATATCCTCCGTAGATGTTGTAAAGGGCAAAAAGTTGACAGCAGGTTGACAACAACAGACAGAACCTCAGATCAATAAAAGGACGTTCGTGAAATCATAGCTAAATCTTCTGTTGATCAACTGAAAGTTTTTAGAGGCATAGGAGTGTCAAGACCAAAACCAGAGAGAAAAAAATGTAAATTAATTATTTGAAGCGATTTTCTCTCTAATTAAACTTGTGAGACGCCGGGAATGATTTCCTTATCTTTGTTTCGCATCTGTCTGTCTGTACGCGATAAACTCGCAAACTACGAATTTTTGTATGGTTTTCGCCAATAGATTGTATAATTTCTGAGCACCCTGAGTAAGGTTTAGAATCCGGAACAGGCCGCTCGTTATATAGGTGCAATTAATAGTTAACTAAGTGATACTTAAATCGGTTAATCTATATATATAAAGGAACAAGCGTTTTTTACTAATCAACGCCAAACCTAAACCATAGAAGCTTTAAACGCGAAATTTGGGCAGTAGCTTTAGGTTATTACGTAGTGCTCAGATAAGAAAGGAATTTTCAAAATTCGACCCCTCAAGGTAGGTAGGTAGGTAAAATTTGGGGGTAAAGTTTGTATGAAAAATAACGAAAATCTTTACTGATCTACTTGAAACTTGGCACAAATGCTTTGCAACAAAAATAATAAAACTCGTGTTTCAGGTTTTTTTATAAAATTTTACCTTTCGGGTAGTAAAATGAGGGTTTCAAAATTACGTCAACTAAAGATATCAGTAGACAGCTCAGCGGTAAACACCATTGAATTCATGTTGTTACTGTTGATGGTTCGAATCCTGAACTTCAATTATTTTGAGTTAAATCTGATTATCTATAGGGTGATTTATGTGATTAGTTTTATTATGGTTTTTCCCGAGCGAAGCTGGGACGGGCTGCTAGTTATATATATTTAAATATCTGACGTACTTATATTAAATATTATTATCCTGTTTATCCACCCACAAGGAAGGCTAGTGTCCCAACAGTGGGGACAATAAATGTCAATGGCTGTTGATGATATCAATGTAAAATAAATATCTAATCTTATTAATAGTGAACATTGCATTCGTAATGATGATGTAATAATATAACAAAAACAAGATATTGTCCTTCAATGAATTAACAAGAATGCATGGCTTTGAAAAATATTCATTGTATGATTTTCACAACAATAGGTATTACGCAGAATAAATCAAGTAATATATGTTATTTGATATAAAGGATTCAAATATCGTCGATCTAAACTAAACATTAACTACCTAAATTACTGAAGAAGATTTACGTCACGCGTTTGGATAAAAGAAACTGATATAAAGAATGAAGGAATGGTTATAGGCAAGTAACAAGGACTCAATTTTTTTACTAGTTGTAGTAGTAGAGTAAAGGTAATGGTAAGTACAAAAAAATATATATGAAGGTCTTCGCCCCACAATGGAATTGAATGGTGGAATGAATTGGTGAAATAAATAATTTTGTGTTTGATAAACTTACTAATGTCTTGTGGTAAGTATATTTCTTTCGATATCCATTCCCGGATCGTCGCTATGTCTTGTTTGGTCACTGTTGAATTCTCCATTCTGCAGAAAGTTACAATCAAATTAACTATCTCAATGTATTTCCAACCAGCTTTTTCAAGCGACTTGAATTTCCACGAGAACAGCATTTCCTCTTTTATTAAATTTCTCTAATGCGAAATTCGAAGAAAATAGGTTGCGTGCACCGTAACAAACTCACTTTCGAATTTCATATTTGTTGGAATGAAATTGGGATTAGCAATTGGTTTTGTTCAAGTTATCGTGATGACATAAAAAGGGATCAGGCTGAAAATTCTCGCGACTCTTTCTCTGTATCAATATCACCTATTTCAAACTATGTAGTTATACCTAAATGTTAACCCATATTGTTTTTGAATACATGTTTATTTCCTGGTGATCTCACGGCGCGTTTATGATACGTATGTTGATACAGCACAGCAAACATTTTTTTGTATTTACTTACTTAAAAGTAAATAGGTAAACAGACTTGTCAGTTTTACGAAAAAATTATATTTTTTCTAACTAAGTAGGTACGACCATTTTTGTTAAAAATCTTCCTCATAAATCGAGATAAAGTTTGGTTAAAATATACCTACTAACTAAATACTTATATAGATGTTGGTAGATGATAGAAATGGCAAAAAACTATTGTCGCGCAAGAAACAAAACAAAAGGTTAACGTTCGAAAAGTAAATTCTGATGAACTGCGCTAGCCGATTTGAAAAATATTGTTTTGTTAGGAAATAATGATAAGACAGGAAGAAAACTTTATTCGTCATGAATAACTCTAACTTTTACCTGCCCACGAGAATTTCCCAGAATAGTTACTCTGTTCCACGCTGAAGATTCATTCATCAACAGGACATTACCCTTTCTAATGATGGTGATGGATAAAGTGAATAGTTATTATCATTTATTAGAACGGTTTAACTATAAATGCCTTATCGATATAAATAGGGGTAATCCAACTATAAACATTAAGTTATCTTCATGACACGCCTAATTAATTTCCTTTTTTTGGAAAATGAAGCAGTGGGTTCCAGCAGGGACGATAATGCAAAATAAAAAGCATTTGCCAAAAATTTTTTTTTCTTTCCTTACCTTAAATATCTCCTAACTTTCGGCCAGACCTTACAAAATTTTCAAAATTACACGAATTCGTACAAATTACACGTTGAAATAATCTCGGATATTAGTTACACTGGATCACTTGGAGACTGGTCTCCAGCACGTCCGCATTTGACGACGGCGGCTGTTGGAATATAAACTAGTCTTTCTCTTTGGCAAGTTGACATTGACCGTTCCACGGATAGTGCGTGCCTGGCCTTATAATCACATGTGCATTAGGTGGTCGATTGCCTAATCATACTGTGGCTATGAGTGTCAATGTTGTTTAGGCATTGTTTTCTTTTTAATTAAATAACTATTGCTAGGGCAAGGCTCGTCTTCAGTGAATGCCAAGACAGCTAGCAGCCAGGCCCCATTGCTGAGTCACGACTGAGCACGCTCCGTTGCGACGGCGCAGTGCATGGCAGCTCCGTTGTGCTCCGTTGTTTTCATGAGAAATCCGCCCTAGAATAGCACCCTCCATATATTCTCTCTCTCTCTCTTCTCTCGTGGACATCGTATGAGGCGACTAAGGGACATAATGCCCTGAAAGCTGAAGGCAATGAAGCTTTCTCAAGAAGGGTTGACGTTAGACATGCGATCGGGCGTAAAACTTTGTCCAAATCAAATGTAAGGATGGATTTGGAAGAGAAGAAAATACTTTACAAGTCTTGAATTGTCTTTAATAATCTACATAATAATACATTTTCTTCAACAATCGTGCTTCTCATCGGGTGAGACGGACTATTAACTAGGGATTCCTTTTTCAGTCTAAAGAGGAAGTTCGTTGTTGGTGTTGTTTGACGACCTCGGTGGCGCAGTGATAAAGTGCTTGCTTCTGAACCGAGAGGTCCCGGGTTCGATCCCCGGTCGGGTCATGATGGAAAATGATATTTTTCTCATTGGCCCGGGTCTTGGATGTTTATCTATATATGTATTTGTTATAAAATATAGTATCGTTGATTTAGTATTCCATAACACAAGTCTCGAACTTACTTTGGGACTAGCTCAATCTGTGTGTCCTTATATATATTTATGTTGTCCTCAAAAAAATGCCAATATATTCTGACGAAAAAGGAATGATGAATGTTTTTTATATCCCCTCATAGAGGCTAGGTCAGAAATCCATCACTATTTCCGACTATCAATTCCACAACTTAGCCCAGACCCAACTAAACTTTGACTTCGAGCCTTCTTCAGACACCTGAGTTTGCCTACCCCGAAAAGGAAAAAAACCGAGTGATACTGTGTTCAAAATCAAAACTTCGTAAAGCACTTTTTTATGCTAAATTTTTTTCTCTATTATGGTACTACTAAATAAAAAAAGTTAAGATTAAAAGTAGTTAGGTATATAAAAAAAACGAGTTACTAGATTTTCATCAACTGATTTCAGTCCGCTGTAAACTTCAGAGGACAGTAACTGTATGTATCTCAATCGAACGAAATAGGAGTTAACGATCGACTTGGCGCCTGACAACCGTTTACAGTGTAATATAAAGTTCCAAAGTCCTACGATATATAGGTACCTACATTGTAATCTAACGATTCATCTGATCAAGGTGATGACATAATTGAGGCACTTATTATTTTATACTTTTTATCACATAAATACCCATTGTTCCCAACTACCGCTGTGCGAATGTATAATGTATAATGTATATGTATTTGTATATTGTTTACATTATTTTAGAAATTTTCCTGCGCCATTCCAATATCTTAGCATTAAGAATTTTACTGCTGTAAACAACCTCTACAAATAAAACAAAGGTGCCACTCACGTAACCTAAGGCTAAAGCTAAAAATCCTCCTTGTAAATGTTGAATAGAAAGCCCATTACTTTTGCTTGTACTCGTTATAGATCGAAGCAATTTGGCCCTTCTCCTTGCATTGAAACTTTTGAATAACCTTCTAACTCCAGCGTTAGCGCCGCTCTGCCTTAACGCGCTCAATCTCTGGGAAATATCCTGCATGAAAGGGAACCCTCGACGAGCGACCATCTCGTTCGGAACCGTGAACATACTCTGATCAAACACGTAATACTTCAAGTTACCAAAACTATCGCTTAGTTCCGGCATTATGGCTGACATATGAGTGAGCTCAAGCCTACTGCACAGCAGCGAAAAATTTCTGTGAACTGTTACGTCTATCAAAGCTATACGAATGTCATCCACGTCCACCCATCGCTCCCCAATCAAATTGTCGAAGGAATCGCTAGAATTATAAAATAAGTCATGCAAATCCTCAGCGCCTCCGAAGCTAAGACCACTCGAGAGCAGCTCTTCTATTGTTTTGATCTGATACTCGAAAGTTGGATTCCTCAATACGTCAATCAGCTTAGTTTGGTAAGCGGTCAAATTTAATATACAATATAAATTAAAAAACACATAAAAAAGTCTCAGACTTTCCTTCTTTGGGCGGATGTAGGAACAAAATCCCAAGGTACAAGCCCATGAATTAAGAAAACAATGACCAAAATACCTATTGTAAGATGTGTCCCTACTTAAAAAACCCAGAAAGATCCAGGACATCACACATATTAAGAAAGTAATACAGACGCATAACCAAACAAAATTAGAAAAGATTATGAATAGAGCGACCCAGCGTGGTGAGGCAGGCGCTCGCGGTACGACCCAAGTGTACGAGTCTGATAAATAGAACGTGCTCGACTCAAAATCTTCATGAACATCGAAATCGGGGAATATTCCCCCTAACAGAATATGTCCTCTTTTATTTGACAACAGTTTTAAAGCGCCGTTCCACTCTCCGTCATATCTCTCTCCTCTGAAGGAATGTATGACATCATATTCAACTGTAAAGTGAAAAGTTTTGAACACCTCATTGACAAGATATTCTTCCATGTTGAACTCGTTTTCGTTTCCGCTGACAAAAGGTTCTCGTTTCAAAGCAAGAATGTGAAGTATGCATCCTTTCATACTCTTCGGTATTTGATCAGGAAATACACTGACATTATTTTTCAATCGCCCCTTCTCGCATGTGTTTATTAGTATCGATCTGTCTTTGGCAGTCTCGTTGAAATAACCACAATATTTCGGGGGTTCATACGCTCGCCATCCATAGATCAACGCATTGCGAATGTTACTTTCATGTGGCAAAATAATAATTATATCCAAGACATAAAAATTATACAGACAAGTGATGATTCTTTCTACATAATTAACATTCGTCTGAATTCTTGCAAAATTAAGTAACAGTACTATAAATTTGGCTCTAGAGTTCCATCTGCGTGACCGAATAATCTTGCTAGCTAAGCCAGTGAAATCTTTATAATCGTCAATGATTAAGACATAGTAATCTGCTTCAATGACCGGTTCGAAGTGGTCTCTATGCAATACACCAATATCATACTCATTATTTTCACCACAAATCGTTTCTTGACCGTCAGGACTCGTAATCTCAATAGAGTATTTAATATCCTCATGAAGGTATGATAACAGCTGGGACCTTATTCTTGAAACTGACGTGCTGAAATTGTTCGTGTTCGCAAAAACTAGTATGCCCGGCCTCTTGAAGTTTATTTCGATGACATTAGTAACACAACTGGCTAAATCGTTAACAACTGTCGGTCCGTGCGGATTCACTTTAGCACTGCCTTCGCCTATCAGTAGAAATATCAAGGCAAATTTTACAAAAACCATTTTCGTGTATGGCATCCATGGACTAGCATAACCGAATGGAAATCAGTTAACGCAGATAATATCGTGACCTAATAAAATACCATTATTTTGTGCAATTACACAGTTTATCTACATAGATCTTCATTTAAATGTTTTAACCGTTTTAATTGCTGCATTAGTGCCGCAAATATATGTAATTAGAAAGCTGTAACATAAAAATGATTGAAGCGTAAAACTGTGACGATTTGTTAATTACTAATTTATTTTATGGATAATAAGTATATCTTCTGTCTTAATAAATATTTATTTTAAATATAATATTTAAGTATGTATTAACATATCCAGAAAAGAAAAAAGTTCACAAGGATGTACCTCTACATTTAAACGCATTAGATTTCGGTAAACATAATTTTATTAAAAAAATATTTATCACATTATATATATTTACACATTTTTATAAAATGTAAATAACAAAAGTACATAAATAAATTAACAATTTCATTTTTATAAAAATTGTGCCCAAAATTCTTATTAACAAATAAATCAAATTATTTTTACATACTTCGGTAACTTATTTTAAATTAAACCCCCCTAAATGCAGACGCTTCCTAGTTTTTATTTAACTATTTTTTCATTGGTAATTTAAATTTTTACGAGATTCTCACAATCACTAAATTAATTCGACTTCCCTAATTCATAAAAGGCATAAATATACAAAAAATATGTTTAATCTGTCCCCTGTGAAATATCTTCTTATTAGTCCCCCTCACTATAAAAAAAAAGTCTGATTTCTGTGCTCCACACAGAATTTAATAAAATTATTATTTTTTTGTAAGAAACAATGTTTTGGGGTTATAATCTTCCTTACATATTTAATATACCTAATGTTGTATATATATATTATGAATGGTTTTGAAAAATACAGCATATGACGAAAGAACATTAAAAATTTTACCAGAAAAAAGTTTCATTTTTCCTGTTCCTATAGGGGTACAATGGGGGCACAAATAAAATGTTTTTCTGATCTGTTAGACTAACTCAGTGGATAAAGTAGGGTGACAAATCGGAATAATTCTAAATTACCTATAGTTCTTTATGTTTTTACAAGATATTTTTCGATACTTTATCTGTCATCTGAATTTTGGATTCGATCCAATATAAAACTACGTTCCTACTTTTTATTTGCTTGACATAAAACTATTGATCTTTTATATCTATACTGCAGAAAAATTACAATTAAGAAATATAATAAAATTTGATAATACATTTTAAATCTACTAAGGAACAAACATTCAGATATATTTTTATTATTATCATCAAAAAATATACTTTTTTGAATCTAATATCACAAGCATTTTATATTATATTTATGTAAGTTAAATAAATCTAAAATAAATCTAATCTTTAATGAAAATTTAACACCATATTGTTTTTTAAACATAAAAAACTCAACGCATATTATGAAACATGTAATACAAATTAATTTTATTAATAAACAGGTATGGAATTTGTATAACAAAATGTAAATACTATCTTAAAAATACTTGGCAGCTTTATAAATATAAATAAAAACACCATTTGTACGATTAAAAAAGTTGAACATTCTTGATATTTTTATTGAAATAAATAATTTAAAAATCTATAAATCTTTAAAATAAAGGTAGTAAATTTTTTGTATTGTAATTATATTGTAATGTGAAAAGTGTCACTGTGTGCACCTTTATTTAAAAATTTTTTAAACTTTGGTTATAGATCTGTCAAGGTTTGAATACAAAAATATGTATAATCATAATATAACACAATGCAAATGGCTAAGAATTGATTTCCCCGAATACCCACGATAGAGACACCATTGGCACGAACAACTAACAGGAATATTGTAATTTTGATTTACTAAATTGCACAACAAATTATGAAAATAGGGTTGACACTAGAGAGAAAATTAAATCGAAATGTAAGCCGTTTAAATTTTATTATTAAGGACACATTAGATCTCAAAAAATTATCAAATGAATAAGAAGTTTAAAACTCAATTCTGAAAGATAGTTATCTGTCCCTTTCTCGCAAAACGGAGTATGGAGCGTGACGTCATATGCTCATATATAACTTGGAATTTTAAACGTTTGCATCATTTAAATTTTTTAAGTATTCTAAAATTAAATTGAAAGTACCAATTGAAATAATAATAAAATAATATCAACATCTCTATAACAGAATAAGCTAAGGCTGGAAATTCCCTGAATTCCCAGGCATGTGAGCGCGCGGGCTGCAGCTAGTCAACAGCGATGTTTGTCAGTCGATGGCTAGAGCTCTGAAACTCGGCGCCACGTCGGACGACACGGGATCGAGTTTAGATTTCGATTTTGACTTCTTTTCCGGAATCCACAGCTTCCCATTTAATCGGTCCCTGTAATACAATAATTTGTATAATTAATAGTCGTGCTTTTTCAGTCAGAACCAAAAAGAAACATGACATCGGCATTGACATTTTCAATAAAATTTAATTATTGAGTGTTTTTCTTTAAAATACGAAATAACGATTCGAATCTATAAAGATATATATAGATTTTTGTGGTTTTTCTATTACGTCCAGCGTGTGATCTGACGAAACAATCCCTCTTTTTCACTTATCACGTTAAAAAACTCCGCTTCGCCCAAAAAAAAAACAAAATCTGGCAACGCTGTTACACTTTTCAAAATTCAAATGATTTTTTTTTTATTCAGAGTTACTGAAATATGAGGGAACTAATCAGTATACAATTACAAACTGCACTTCGCACACGGTGCTGTTCAAATAACTCAACAAAACTTACTCAAAATTTAATATTTAAGGTTTGTTCGTTTTCAAAACAAAACGTATACACTCGGATAACCTCTCGGATAACGTATACCTCGGATAGCGCAGCAATCGACAGACGCATCACGCGTGATCAGTTGCTAACGCGTTACTAACCGGTTGGTGACTAGTTGCATCGTGTGCGAGCGAACCCCAATAAGAATGTATTGTTGACGCTAAAGGTATTTGTTAGTAATTTGAGTTTGTAAGTAGTTCTTATCAAGTAGGTCCGTGTGCGGAGATGATGGACGTCATTTACTGACGTGACACAAGTATTTAATTCTCATGTCAGACCGGTGCCTGGCGACCATGTCCGCGACGTGCGCCGCGTGCCCGCGCAGCGCGCCGCGCGCGCCGCCGAGCTCCGCCGGCAGCTCCGCCCTGCTCAGGTACTGATACAGAGTCTCCGATTTTGGCGTGTGGAAATGCACCTGAAAATATGCGTTTGTGAGATTGAAATTTATATAGTTTTCTTGGACGGTGTAAACTGAAATGTATATACAACCAGCTACGCCCCGGGGTTCGCTCCGGTGGAAGTTTCGGGTAAAAAAAATACCTTGTTATTCCAGGTTAAGTTCTACCCGTGTACCCAAATTTCATTATAATCCGTCGAGTAAAATTTGCGTGAAAGAGTAAAAAATACATATACACATACATCCTCACATACTGTCGCATTTGTAATATTAGTAGAATTTATTTGTGAAAGTGAGAAAGTTAAATAGCTTCCAAATCAAAGACGACGAAAATCACAGTTATTTCGTGACGAAAACTATTGATTAATTTTCATCGTCTTTACAAACGTTGTTTTAAGTCGCAAATTCTGACGAGGACTTAAAGACTCAAATTGAAAAATGTGATCGGTCAATTTTGTTGAGTAAGAATCATTCCCAAAATCAATCTTAAAATTTACATTACCACATTAAAAGATTGTCTCTGTTAAAATTTGAAAAATTGCAACGACAACGCTACCGCAGCGGTCGAAACGCTCTGACAACCAGCTTATTATTAAAAACAACATCTAATATCAACAACCAGGATTCTTACCATTTGTGTAATTTCCGGCTTCAGCACAGGTTTGAGCAAATTAAAGATCTTGTCAATGTACGAAGGTGCGTTCACTATGTGTATCTCTTTCAGCCGAATGGGCATCCCTTCCTGAAATGTATATTGTTTATTCAGTTGTCTTACAATTTAAAAGTATATATAATGTACATCATTTTATTATGTACTAACGACCTGTCCGGTTTCGCACGTGTAAAAACATAATAAATTGTACTCCTAAACGTTCCTCTGGAATCACACTATCTATTAGTGAAAATCGCCAGACAAAAACAGACAGACAGACGCGGCAGTGGACTTCATAAAATGTAAGGATTAAAAATGACATACTGTTCAAAGTATTTGGTCTAGTGGAGATTCAAACTTACATTTCAATCATTTTGCTTTGTATGGTTTCTTTCAAGCATTATGCTTTTTATTATTAAGATTTTTAGATGTTAACTTTTCCGTATATATAAAAATATAAGAATATTTGATTTGACGTTGTTTCGAATTCGGGAATATGTTGATAGACTATTTATATTGAAAAGCTGAAAAACAAGAGACTTTAATATGACAATATGTTTCCCTCCAAAAATAACCAAGCGTCTGTCAGTCAATGCCAGAAATATCTCTGAATGTTTTATAAATTTTAGTTTCAGCGCTTCCATTCCTGAATGTTTGTTTAGGTGCTAAATGAAATTGAATCTCTTGACATCTACATACGAGTACTATATTAATAACTACATCGTTTCCGTCTAAAATATCGTATAATAATAGCCAAATATCTGTTGATATTATAGTCCATTTCACCTTTAGCGTAATCGTAGAATTTATAAATATTCTACCTGCGTCCACTTTATTTCTCTTCAATTGGCATTTTTGGAAGTTGTAATATTTGGAAGATGTCATTTTGGAAGTTGTTATTGTAGGAATTTGTCAGCCTGATATAAATGTCTGTAGCAAATAACATCAGTAATATACTGACCTGTTGATATCTGGTCATCTTCTTAGCGATAGACATGTTGAACTTGGTAAGAAATTTCAGCGATATATCTTTAACATCCATCAGGACTATATCGCTCTCCTCCAAAAAGTCGTCATTTTCTAAGAGCCAAGCGTCAGTTGATAACAGGAACAATTTCGCATCTTGTGCGTAGTCGTAGTTATCTAAACCTGGGTCGTTTAGTTGCCATATCCATAGCTTTCTGTTGCCCGAAATTCGAAGCTGAGCTAGATTTCTGTAATTATGAAATTGGGATGGATTCTTATCGAAATTTAATTTCGTTTACCAATGGGAAACTGGATACGTCATGTTACTGACAGTATACAAGATTTGTAAAATTCGAGTAGTGCTTATCAGGATTTAATTAAGTACCCATATTGATTTAAAAAGTTGTAAATTTTACTTATTCAATAAATATTTTGACTTTAATGTTAAAAAAGAATTAAGATAAGTACTTATACCTTTATAATTAATATTTCCAGATGATGAAAAACTTTCTTTTTCAATTATTTTCTATATCAAAATATATCGTGCTATGTCCATTACTAGAACAGACATATACACATATATAACACGTATTCCGTTTCAGTTTCCTTTTTATTTTAACTTTTGATTACAATTTAACATTATTTCTTTCTTTGCCCTGCAGTTGGACACATAATACAGGCTATAAAAATATCGTTTCTAATATTAATTAACAAACTACTAAATAACAAATTTTATCACTTATTTGAGCTAAATTAATTCAGTCTTATCAAAGATCATTACATTATATTGCATTGCAATTCATTCAAGGTTTCACTGAGTGGATCAATAGATAATTAAAATATCTAGAACTGAAATCACTAACGAAACGATATGCTGACCCCATTAAGTCATGCAGAACATTATTACGAAAACAAAGTTAAACTGAAAATTATCTGAACTCGATGCATGTTTATTACCTATTAGTTATGATTCTTCCTCATATAATTCTGTAGATAGGTTTCTTAACTTCTTGGAAATCTGAGATTATATACATACATAATTCAACTGACGGATAGGAACCGAAATTAAAAGACTACCAAAACTTCAAGAGATTTTTTCAACAAACAGCTCTACATACTGGTAGATAGTAAAGAACCCACTTAAAGGTCTGCGGCGAGCAATTTAATTCTGAAGAAGAGATCCGCTGATGCAACTGTTCAAGAATCGAATAGAGATAACTCACGTTATCTTGAATGTTTTCTGCATGGCCAACGACAAAGGGTCCCTGTTGCTGAACAGGTCTATAGCGGACAGTCTGATGCTGAAGAAGAGGTCCATTGCCACCGTCGCAGCCTCCACATCGTAATAGCAACTGTGCAGGAAGCGAAGGAGGAATTTGTCATCTGAAATTATTTACAAAGTTGTTTGAGAACATGTTGACAGATGAATATTCGTATTTGAGCAAGATTTTTGCATGAACAAATACAATATCACGAATAAAAAAATATTATCTATTATCAATGATAGGCTTAATAATGGTTTGACATATAAAGCTGCTCCCGCCTGGCCCCGGTAGAAGGGGCTAATACAAGAAATGCTGGCTTGACGTCGTCAAGGATGATATGCGTGCCAATGGTCTGGCAACCGGGGATGCCGACGACAGTGCGAAGTGAAGCGTAATATACTATGTAGTGAAACGGACTCTGGGCTCCGACGTAACCCTTGCCCAGCTCAGCAAGCACTGAGCTCCTACGCAGTACCTATGGCGGTGGAAGAAACGAGAGCATTGAGAGCAATCTAAGCATTTTCCCGGAGATCGATTTTCTAATCGATCTCACTTTTCAACAGTCGAATGGAAAACGAAAATTCAAGGATGACATTGCCCTGAAATTCATTTATTCACTCTGAGAGATATAATAATAGCATAGCATATAACAAAGCTCTCAATCAAAAAGGTTTGTATTTTTAGTTAAGGCGACAGTATAGGTTATATTAAATCTCGTTTTAAGCCGTATATTTGTAACCTCTTTGAATTCTACAGGAGTTAATATTATGATACCTATCTATTAACTCCTCCAAAGTTTATCATTTAATTAAAAGATTCACGCCATCGCGTGCCTTGTAAATATTGACGTGTAATACTCTAAGGCTCATTTTACACAACAAATGAAGAAGCAAATCAAATCTATCACACTGTGATCGATACCGTTTTCGCGTAATCTCTCATTGTGTTATATCAAACATATCACAACCGTGCTACCACATTGTGCCCACTCGTTTGTCTATTCAATGTGCTGTGATGTGAATGTGACCTATTTCGACCTGCCTGAGTCGTTAGCATCGCGCTTAGCATTGAAACTTCGGAAAAAATAGATTTTTTTCCCGCCAAAAAACAAAGTGACGTTATTACAATGTTTCTTATAAAAAATACATTATTATGTTAGAAAAAAGTTCAATCGAATCTTTCTGAATAAATTGTACATTAAAAGTAGTATCTTCTAAAACTTTAGCTTGTTTTGGTGTAAGTATTTACACGGACCGTTTGACTACTTTGAAAACAAAAAAAAAACTTTGTTCTCTTAATAATTCACTTTATCATTAAGTACCTACCTATATCTAGAAAAAGCTAGTCCAATTATAGGCACTTCGAAGGTTGATATTTATGAAATACTTAAAAATGCCACAGCACAAGTCTTATGCGTGATAATGTAACAAATACCTACTGCGTAACCTGTAGTTTCACACGTCACCTCGGGCCCAAAAAAAAGGAGTGAAATTTGTAGGGTTCACTTTTTACCACCTTTTTTGTACAGTGACATGTTTGACAATAACCAATTCTGTTTTTGTTTTATTTGGCCATATGGGCATTATGTTATTATATCATTATTTGTTGTTTTTGAGTAGATGATTTTTTAATGAAAAGACAATTACAAAAATTCGATATTTTGCAATAAATCAATCTCTTATTCCCTATATATTCATTTACTATATCTACCGCTGAGCAAAAGTCTATAAAAAAAGTAACTTCATATTGCACAAACTCTACATAATTATTATTTTAATGTTCAACTTCCTCAGCCATTAAGCGTCGTAGCCCAAGGTCCGCTTTCCTACATATCCTGTGCCAATCACATAGATATTTAACAATAAATTTACCTATATCCTTAGGTAAATGTGGCTGACTGTCGTACCAATCACGCATCTGCTGAACTAATTTGTCCGTCTCCTCTGGGCTCTTCACCTCCGTCATGTTGGCTCTCTGCAAAATAAAAAATGCAGATTTAGTCATGTTTATCTGAATTATGTCATGTTTCAATCGTTTACGTGACTAATCTTTCTGTCTACAAAATTTTATTGTGTTACACACTGTAATTTGTATAGGTTACACACTGAACCGTGTTTCATATATAATTATAACATATTATATTCCATGTCAATCTCAACCTTGACGTTGGCAAAATCATCGTTTTGACGAACGATGGAGCCATGAAATTTAAAAAAAAGTGCAATTTTCAATAGCTACTCATTGGCTCAATGTTGTTTGAAGTACGTGAGTACTTCGTAAGTACTATGTAAGTACTTCAAACAAGTTGCTTCCTGTTTTCCAACTTTATTAGAAACGAAACTCTCTATGAGAGTATTCAATGTTTAGGTAGTTATGAAACTGCGTACGCGCATAAAAATTCGGGTTTTTTTTGTGTAAAATAGAAATGGGCGGGATTTGATAACTCCTCTTTTGATCTTGCCCTATGGAGTGTAAGGAACCCAGATATTTCTTTTAAAATCGTTACGTACACTAGGATCTTCAGTCGGCTGAACTTTGTCAGTCAGCTCAGCTGAAATAAAAGAATGTACGTGATGGATTTTGACAGAAAAGATATGATGATTTTTTGGATCGACGAAGTTAGTACTGACTTGAGAAATGGGATTGTATAGAAAAATCATTTTGCACTGATTTCAGAGGATGCGAAAAGGTTGTTAATTTGATGATGTCATGTCGATTCATATGGCAATATTATCTTTTCTATATAAGTATAAATAAAAACAAGCGTTTTTGACTAATCAACGCCCAGCCTAAACCATAGAACACGAAATTTGGTCAGTACTTTTAGGTTATTACGTAGTACTCAATTAAGAAAGAAATTTTCGAAATTCGACCCCGAAAGGGGTAAAAATTGGGGGTAAAGTTTGTATGAAAAACAACGAAAATATTTACTGATCTACTTGAAAATTGGCATAAATGCTATGCAACAAAAATAATGAAACCCGTTTTTCAGGATGTCTACATTGGGTAAGTACTTGTAGCAAATGGAATTAAATTTGTTCTTAGTTGATACGCCTGTAATCTTATTAACGTGGCTTACCTACACACAAAAAAAAGTTTAATTGGTAGATATGTTCACTTACCGATGTTATTCCCAATGCACTTATAGGAATTTTAGAGTCTAGCGCGTTCTATAAATTTTATTCGATCGACAAAGCCTATTATTCATGTAATTTTTCGATATTGCAATTAATGCTGCATCACTGATATCGTACACATGTACCCGGATAGGTAGCTGGTTACTTACTATTTTACTTTTTATTATTTAAATATTATATTAGTATTCATCAAAAAACAGCGTGTCCTTGCAAAGAACCTCACAAAGAACTTATAAAAGTTACTGTAAGTTCTTACGTATATTTTCTTATAGCATCACTGACATCCGAACTTATTTGAATATGGTAACCAGATTTTTTCTCTTTTAGATATTTTACCATTGAATATGATATTGTTATTCAGCAAAAAAACGTATGGCCTTGCAAAGAACTGATTAAAGTTCGTAAAACGGTTATTATCACCGTAAGTACACGTTTTTATAACATCTCTTTCATAATTTCATTATACCTACCTACTTGGACAAGGTAAAACATTTTCTCCTTATCATCATGATACAGTTATAATCGCCAGGTTATGCCTATCTGTTGAATAATTCCAGGTAGAGAAAAATTCATTACAAGCTCTATGTATATTTAGAAATATTATAGTAACTAGTACCAAAACGTATAAGATGATAAAAGTATCGAATAATATTTTTTTGTTAGAAAATAAAAAATATCGAACGCACTTAACCTCACAACATTGATAATTCAGAAGCCAGTGTTCATGTATATTTTTGTACTAGTAAAGGTACTCGTATAGCCTCTGAATAAAAGAGGTGCCCTCAATTCTCTTGTGAACCATGTGATCAATTACTAATTTTGTATGAACTTGTTGTCTTTTTACGTTCATCCTTGTCTCATAAACTGTCGCGATATTTCAAAGACATTTTGCAACAATGCCTTTTTCGCAAGAATTCGCGTTAAAATATCCGGCCATTGAAAATTTTATAGAATGGTCTTTACTTGAATTGTTCAACATTTACTAGCTGGCTGAGCCCTGGTACATGATCCGATTAGATTCAGTTAAATTAGATTTAGAAAAGTCCCAGGTTCGAAAGTCTCAAGTCACATCAGTTTGCACACTAATCTGACTTAAGTTATCTATGGTAGTTTCATCGACACTACTTATTTCCGGTGAAGGATAACATCGCAAGAAACACTGCACTCAGTTATTGTATGAAATATAGAGAAGGCTAACCACATAAAAAATTGTGAGCGTTTTATTCCTCATAATGGCCACAAATAGCCATGTGGAATAAGATTAATGAGTCCTGTTGGATAAACAGGTCACATGGGAAAAATATTACCAAAATCCGTTCAGCACGTGAGGCGTGATTCAGTAACAATGAACAAATAAATAAATGGATAACACTCAACGGCCAACACTAAGCACTAAGCTTATATCTTCGTGGGTCCGATGGACACATACACTATAGCACAACACACCCAGAACTGCAGACAAATATCTGTGATCTCAAGTAGAAATATTTATCCACGTTAGGACAGAAGAACTCAGGCCCTCCAATCGTGGCGACCACTAACGCCACGGAGCTAATCCTGCATGTTTTTGCGGCATGTGTTATTACTAAAACTGGTGTCAGATTTTATTCAAGTCGCCTAAAGATTGACCACCGCATGCTTCCGGTGTAGGGAAAACATCGTGACGAAATCTGCACAATGCTGCTTGCCATGTTTACGTTAGTAGGTGGTCGTATATCTTTAAATATCACTCTGCCGGGACACAATTGGTCGAACGAATACTTGTTTTTTTTTTTTTGCCTAATGGACTGTAAACCGCGTCACATTTGGCCGAATAACGTTTGATATCATTCAAATTGACAGAAAGAAACCTCGAATGTGGAATCATGATAACCTAATATGTTAGTAGTATATATAGCTCTCACGACATTTTGGGGAAAAGGGAAAAACACACGTTTGCGACATGAAGCACTATTATAGAATTAACCGTGACCTCGCTCGACCCGGTCACCCGGTCACATCTGTGGAGCGTTGAACATTTGTTGGAGAGGACAAGTTTTAGTATCCAGCGACTCGCGGCCACTGACCTTGGGAGGTGTGACTTTGTTAATTTCAATAGGCCTACTAAGGCTTCTTATTTCTGAGTAAATTCAATGAACCAGCAATTATTCATAATGAAGTTGGAATTACATTGGGCATAGTCACAGATTACATAATAGGTACTTCCGGTAGCATAGTACAATATTTTTTTCAAAATCTTTTTATTTGTATTTAAAATAAAACCTTTATAGTAGTTACTTCCACAAAACTGACCTCTCAATTCTCACATGTTAATAGTATAGTCCTTATAAGTGTACTAAGCCTACTTCTACACTTAGTTTAAGAAATTCTACATTGGCGAGCCTCCGCTAACGAAAACCTCGACCATTTCGAGCCACTTGTAAGGCAATATGAGAAACGGGTTTCAAAAACCAGAATCATCATTCGACCGTTTCATATAATGTGTAGTTAGTATAATATGTTTCACATTTAAGCCGTTCAAATGAAACCGGAAACTCGCTCAGATGACAGCGAGAGAGTGTAAATTGATTACAATAATTAATATAGGTACCTACTATGTGTATACTATACATGTATCATGTTTTTAAAAGTTTTAGGCTGAGCATTTAAAATAACCAAAAATGATAAAATATCCTGTACATCTTATATAGGTAGGTAGATAAGGATTATTTAGAAAATTCCTCTACTTTAAACATTTATATCAATTTATGGAAATTGAACAGGTAGATATGGTGACGGTCGGATTATGGGACACTTTAGTTTGGCTATCAATAAATAAAGCATACAAATGTATACATACTATGTATAAGTATAAATTTGTATAATAAAGGATAAACAATGTTTATATATACTGCTAAGATAATGAATGAAATAAACATGTAAGTCATACATTTGTAATACCTGTATCCATCCTACAAGTAAAGTATGCAAACTAGCATTACATTTCAATATAAAAAAAGTAACGATTGTAATGTATATCTAAATCCATATTAACATTATAGATGCGGAAGTCTGTTTGTCTGTAGGTCTGTCTGTGACGTTATCACAGCTGTACATTCCCATGAAATGTGGAATATACGGTTACTAACCTGAGGTAAAACATAGGTAGTCTCAGCTGTGGGCGACAACTAGTTTCCAATAAAGAATATCATATCAGCTGTATGTTGTGCAGAATATGGAGCAGCCATTCATTTGCAGTTGCAGGTGACATCTTACTGTGTTATTTGATAATAAAAATGCGAAAGTCTGTCACGTTGTCACAGTTAAACCACTGAACCGATATTGATGAAATTAGGTATAGATATAGTTAAAGGCCTGAGTTCAAATTTGGGCTACTTTTTTCCAATTTCTTTCCCGCAGAGACAAAAAATAGGACCCATGAACCTGGGCACATAGGGGACTATAGGTTTGCGAATGAGCACGTGCCGTTCTAAAATTATAGATTGGACAAATACAGGCGTATCTTGTGCTGTAAGTGGAGAAGAAAAATTTGGAAAACTGCGGCAGAGGACCAACACGATTGTCGTTGTAACACTTAGGTACCTACCTACTTACTGATACATAGGTACTTTAAAGGAACTTACAGCATAATAATTAAAATAAATATCCAATTAATTTATTCGTTACTTAGGTAGGCCATTAGATAAGTACTTACTTATTTGAACGATGTAAATAAATATGTTTTTTTTATTAGCCTGTTTTATGTGTCCCACTGCTGGGCAAATAAATATTGAAATATTGTTTCATTTAACAAAAATATGTACGGTTAATAAAAATGTTAATGACTGTTGATAAAAGATACATCACAGGTACAACATACAACTAATCCGACATATCTACATCAGGAAAAACACATAAACCAGAAAATTATGTGTGTATTTCGTTACGAAATAATTTGATATTAAAACATAAAAAGACCTATATGTAGGTACATTATATCTACTTATGTATCGTATAATCTATGAAATTATAATGTCGAAATGAAATAGGTATGTGTACGTATGTAAAACCTACTGAGTAAAAAAAATTAATTACACGCACGCACATTAAAAAACTTGAATCAAAATTTAAAGTGGTTTAGCTACTGCGAGCAATCATAAAACCTAACTAAGACCTTCATAGGTAAGTGCTATTTAACAACTGACCTAGGTCCTACTATAAAGTAAGTTGTATTTGCAATCATGATGCACTCACCGATTAATCTAATGCTATTTTTCGGCAATGTTTCAGAGTGTTGTTTAAATTTCTTGCACTGTATTTTTTAATTTGGAACAAAACACGTCGGAAAAGGAACACGGCCGTGTGATTACTGTTCGGGCTCGATCTGCGTGGCTGCACGGCCTCTGGCGTCATTGTCGCGTAGCGCTGAGATCGGCGCAAGAGTGCACTGGTATAATCAGAAGCGGACTGTAGGTGTGCGAATGAGCTTTTATTTAAAAATTTCATAGAATTATAGATTGGACAAATACGCCACCGCAAGCGGTTCTGGTGGTGTAAATGGAGAAGAAAAATTATGAAAGCGAACCCGGCTTCGACACTCAGCGGTTGAGGAAGAAACTGTGAAGACGCTCAGTCCCTTTTATCCTGACTCACCATTAGTTTTTGCGAATGAACTTGCTTTTTTAGGTCGCACCGCACAAAACACAACGGCGTAGTAGGAATTATGAAAAATAAATCAGGTGGCTACAAATCACTGGACGTACCGCACACGCATCTTCAATATAACTGCCATAAAATATGTTCTATTGTATTTGAGAGGTCAATTCCACAGACATCTGAATATTTAATTCGCTCGGTAATTCCTCAAATTCGCTAATCTCATTTGAAAAGGCGGCGGAGAGGACATCCTTATACATAAAAAATGCAAGGATTTCAAAAACGGCGTGTGGTTTTGCCGTGGTGTGTAGATGTCGTACGAGGCGACTAAGGGAAACAGCCTAGGCAGCTGATAGACAACAATAGCATTCCTAAGGAGAGTTGACGTCAGACAGGCGGCTATTGTAAAATCATAGCCGAATCTTCATTTATTTTTTCACGCTGACACCGCGCGTCGCGGCTTTACAACCCCGAATGAAACCAGGAACATGCAGACATGAGAGAAAGAGAAAAGGATTCCAAAAATGATGGAGAAAATACATTTAAAAAATCTTGGAAGATTAACAATTAACATCTACCTTACGAACCGGTGCAAACCGCGATCGATGGATTTTACCCCGAAACTTTATTTAAGGCCTAATAATAATTATTAAGACTTATTCCTCCTAACCTCCTAGCCTACCTATTTATAATTTTAGAGCGATTTCTTTTTAAATAATAACATTTAACTAAATGTTTTTAGGTGTGTAAGTAAGTTAATATTTTACATTATATACATAGTAGGTACCTATTAATAGGTATTAATTTTGCAATAAATGCTTTTGACTTTTGTAACTTTGAGTGCGCTCAAACTAAAAAGCACCTAAAAAAGGTTGATTACTATCGAAGATTACATGAAACAATGTGTATTATTATTAAAATTACATCTCAAGACTTACCTTATAAAAACAAAAATTACAAAGGAATTTTAACTAAAATTTTCTGTGTGTACTTAAAAGAAATAAATGTTCAGAAAATAAAGAAACCAGGTTTAAAATTCGCGCTAGTCGCGAATGAATTTAGTGCCGCCATCTTTTACCACATTTGACATTGACACAGTGACTGAGTTTTATTTGGTTTTATTTTCATTGGTTAATTTACAGAAGAGCGATGTAGTTTAGCCAGTAATAGAACATATTTTTACCGTCCTCTGTTTATACGGGCCAATCACAGTACGATTTATAAATCAATATAACCAATAACAGTTTGAAACTGCTGACATCGTATTTAAACTTGCCATAATTAAAAACATATTTTTTAGTTTTGTTTTCTTCTTTTCATAAAGAGAAAAGTTTAGTCTTTGGTAACTAAGTACTATTCTAGAAAAAAAATGTGCCTGCATACGCACGTGTAAAAGTATGTAATATATAACATTTTGTTTGAATGAAATAGTACTTCTGTTGTTTTGCATACGTCTTGTAGTTGTACCTGTGGAGAAATATTGTATTACTTAAATTAGATGTGAAAAATAGCCTATAAAGGTCTAATTTTTGAAGAAACTTTGTTACATATTTATGATTTTCTAGGTCTAAAATTTCAGTAGAAATATCAGTTGGCATTATATTTATATTTTTTCGAGCTACATTCATGAAAATTTAAAACTATAGAGTATTTATATTGGCAACACTATTACTGCAAGTTTGCGCATGCGCCGAATGGCGATTTATCAGTGACTATTTCTTTGAGTTTTAATATTTTTTAAATAAGAAATTTTAACGTTAGTCGGTAATATATTTGGGTGAACGTGTAAAGTATTTAGTAATTTTGATCTTGTATTTTAATAATAACAGCCAAAAATTTAAATTCTAGGAGTGGTAAAAGTGTAACATTGGTGGCCATTACAAAACCTAAACTTTTATATCAGGACAAATGTCCATTTGATGTTTCGGCGACGTTGTGACTAATCCATGGAAAGCTAATTAAAATATCATATTGTGTATATCTCGTGATAATTGGGATTCTACGTGTGATGTGCAGTTCGCTATTGATAATTTTGGTAAAAAAATAAAAACGTTTTGTGCCGACCAATAATTAGACTTGACTTGATTCCACAAGGAACTGTCAATTTTTACCTTTTCAGAACCGTGCCTTCGTTTGATAAATACCCATTTTAATCATCATATATGGTGATCACATTTACGTATGAAGATGTAACTTCTGCGGTAGCTAAGTAAAAGTACCTCAGAAGTGACACCCACCTCTAACTTGTTACTCTTCAATGAACATAACATTGGCACGGCGACCTCTATTTCGTTCTAGTTCTGTTTCTTACTAAACCACATCACGATTATCAGTACGCATCGACATAGAGGAAGTAATATCATACAATATTTCTTGTTTTTGCTATCAACTCGCCGAAACAGCACACTGATAGAAAACTTGCTTGCAGTTAACCAAAAATGATTTTGAGATAAATTGTGTAATAGTGCAGTGAATCCAGCGTTGAAAGAACAAAAAAATAGCAATAAATAAAAATTGAAGATTTGTGTTAGTGTTGGAAGTGTGATATGGAGTGTTTTGGGTGCTTGCAAATATATTGGATGTGGTGACATGGGCTGCGTCGTCGTGGCCCTTGCTGCTGGGCTGTGGGAGTGATCGGGTGTGCCGGGCTCAACGCCTGCACCATCACCTAGTATTATGAATAAACGTGACAGCACCAAGGATAAAGAACGTCAGAGTGACGACAAAAGAACTTCCACGTAAGAATCCTTACTTTCTGTGCTTTGTTATGCTTATGTGTAGAAAGATAATCTAAAAATCATACTTGTTGGCTGTTACTTTTGATTGTTTGATTAGTATGAATATCTGCTGCATAAGTGACACTTTAGTTTAATGTATGCCTAGATTCTAGATAAGCTTGTGTTAAACTTGACTGACCACAAACAGAGATATGGCTTATGTCCAGTATTAAGGGGAAACTTATTTTATCATAAATTAAAACATTACAATAGGATAGATGAAATGTGAATGTGATTCATTGTTACAAGTACACTGTTTGATTCTAAAAAACTGACAAAGAATGATGTTTTTTAATATTACTACAAGCAACCTATGACTATATACAACTAAACACAGTTCCAGGCTAGTAGAATATTTTAAAAATGAAGAATATTGATGTCTCTAATATCAGAGTGATATCTATCTTAAAAAAAACTATCTGTCTCTGATTTTTTCAAGTAGTCGACAAGGACAGAAACGACTGCAGGCAACCATTGTATGACATGACACTACTCTCAATGTCAGTGAAATCATTACATATTATGAAAAAAATCTACCGCATCTTATCAGTATGAACAAGGTACACTCAAAAACTCCTGGACTGATTTCTGTCATTTTTCACTTATAGATAGTTTGATTTTATATAATTTGTAGCTTTAGTTTTACCTGAGTGAAGCTGAGATGCTAGTAAGTAATAAAAGTATAGTTAATGGTAGTAAAACCCAAAAATAATGGCCTAGTTACAAAACAGTCTACATTTTCATGACATACCTATTAGATTAATAAGGACTTGAACCCAGAGTACAGTTCATGGTCATGTCTAACTAGAGACTAACCTTTACTCTTAGATATTAATCTTAAATACATTTTCTGCTCAATATTATGTTTTAATAATAAAGAAGATGCTTTATTGCTTTAAAAGCTTTTTAAAATACATATCATTTTTTAAATCTCAAATGATGGATTTGTTTAAATAGGTCTAGGCTAAGTAATTTGTTACACAAAAATAATTTTGCCATCTATACAACCATTTTGAAAATTGAATCAGTGTATTACATGTCATTTTGATACAAACATACAAGAATAGAATAGTATGTATGTAACATAAAGTATTCATATAGATTCCCACTCCTGTGCCAATGGTTTGCCTTATTGTGCTTTGTATAATGTCAGTAATTACTTATTTCTTTAGTGTTGCCACTTGTGAATTTTATTTAATAATACACAGGCCATCTGTTCATTTTCTTTAGTGCATATAATGCAGCAGTTTATAGAATGCATCCTATCAACTGAGGAATTTGCATTTGACTCACATTTTTACACACATACACAATCATAAACTCTTGAGTCTAGACACATACTTATGTGTTGACCTATTCTACTACACATTATGTTAAATACAAATGTTATTTCCACTTTATTATTGTAGATATTTCCAAATGGTTGAATGCACTATGAATCATGTTGAGCTTTTTAGGTTATCTTTTTAATGTTGGATGCCATTCAGGGCTGTTGTGTAGTTATGGAGTGGAATGGATACTCAGAATCGAATATTTTTCTAATTAGGTTGGGACTTGAAATATGTTTTGGATTAAATACATAATAAATTGAAAGATTTAGTAAACATTTTACTTGCTTGGATATTTCCTCTTTCCCTTGCAAATAATTGTCCTTAGATTTGAGAGAACTTTCATCATCCAAATAATAATCTAAATAAAACATTTATTCAAATTAAATAAATGCACTGTTTTCTTGTCAACATGCTACTTAGTTTATCTATTCAACCTCTGATAATGAATTGATAAATTGACAATACATATATGGATTATCTTCAATCTATGAAATGTTATGAGTACTCTGTCGTCATATCTCTAGCTTGTGGCAACATCTGGAGTCACATAAAATAACCAACTGTAGTATAATTGTTCTCATTTTGGAGTAGACACATAAAATCTGTTTGATTTTATTATTGACTAGCAGTTGCTATAAATAAATGTTTTCTCCAATAGTTATAAGTTGAGTCCACATCAACTGTTTACAAAAATATGAGTATCTATCCAAGGCCCTTCATGCCTAACATATAGTGACTTTCTTATGGATGAATCTTAGTAGGTATAGGAATTTTACCTGGAGATTCTTCCCTTCACCTGTGTCTGCATATATGCTTCTGAAAGTAATAAATTTATCACTAATTAATGATTTTCTTATTTTCCTAAATAGATAGTACCTTTTGTATTGGTTGCCTTTGAATAATACATTGATGATATTAATAACAAAATTATTAATGACGATAACAGCATTATTAAATCCGACACCAGTATCTTGTCAAAAATATAATGTGGTACTATTATAGAACTTAAAGATGTTTGTAACTCTTAAATAAATCTGTAGGAATTATTCTAGAAGAGAAGAATAAATGTACATAAGACTTTTTTAAATACAAAAGGATACTGATATAAGCCCTGCATCGTGAATATCTAGGTTCCTTTAAATATCACTCTTGTTGTTTCTCAATTGTTTCTCACACACTGAGTCACTATCAAGTAAATACATTTCTTGATAATATTCTTAAACACAGCTTATCACAACACATTCACTTTTATTTTAATGCTCGATAAAATTAACACTTAATATTCTAGCTTTGTTAGATCAAAATTCACATGACAAGATTGTATCCTAATTCAATCATGTAAATTATAAAATCAGGTGTGCCCAGGTATCTGTCAAAAAAATTGACAAGTAGTTGCTCAATATGTAGTGATAACATCAATTATGAAGAATAAAAATACTTATATTAAAGACACATGTTACTTTGTTAGTGCTTATTGGTCCTGCTATGAATAATAATAAGAAGGCGTTAGTAATTTTCTTCTTTGAAATATTTTGTATTTTAATTATACAACTATTATTGTTGTACAATACATAGCACTCTTTTTCAATTGATTCAGGTACATACCCTGGTTATGGAGAAGAGATGGGTAATTTGTTTATAATATGATAAGATATTAATTAAAATTTTATTGGATTTATACTAGTCAATAAGGTTTTAAATATTCACAATTATGGACTAAGGTGAGATAATTTAAACAAAAACAAAATTTATATTCCAATTACTTAATCTGAGAATATCAGAGTTTTCAAGGATTTTTTGTTTGATTCATATTTTAAAAATAATTTTAGCAGCATTAGTAAAATAAGATTTTATGGGTGAATTTAATCAGTGAGTGATTCTAATGTTTACTAACTTTGTTGACAGATAAATATATAGCCAAATAAGTTTGATAAAGGAATCATTTCATTAACTAGTATTATAGTCATAAAATAATTAATTCAAGATTTGTTTGTCTCTCAACTCTATTGAATGCAACATACTACTTATTAACATTATTATTCGGCTTTGGTAATATCTCTTAACATATTTAAAATTCACTTAACAATGGTATGGTTATTCTATATTTCCTAAAATTAATCTTTTTTCAAAAAAATCATGAATGTGTATTGTAGTGCTGAAAATTATTATAACTGATTTTGTTCATATACAACTATGATGACTAACCCAGGTAATTGTCTCGTTTTATGCTTTTGATGTGGAAGTGCAGACTTTCACTTTTAGACTCAATGCTAATAGCACTTGGTGTGATTCACTAGCTAGGTACACTGACTGTGTAGTTTGTATTGTTGTTGAATTGGACTAAATTTTTACATTGGCTAAGTTGATCAATGTTCAAAAGTTATTAAAATATTTCTCATGCTAATAGACAGACAGCTAGGTTACTCTATAAGTTAGTAATAAAATGAATGAACAGATGAAATATTTTTTTAAATTAAATTCTTGTAAAATTACAATGTGCAGTCAAACATTAAGATAATGATTTATAGATTATTATAATCCATACAGGATTTTACTTTAGTGGTGATCAGGTCACCAGAACAAGACCAAAGACAAATGCTTCTAGCTTATCCTGAATAGGTACCACACATAGTTATTGAATACTTATAATTTAATAGTCACAGTTCTTTAAGTATCTTAAATAAATGTGAATAGGATTATAAAGACCAGCTCACTTGGCTAGTGTCCTGGAGTTCTGAAATACAGATCTTTCCTAGCTTGCACTAACTACAGTCCACCCCAATACTATTTCAGCATTTAATTTTGTGTCTTTCATCAATTCAACCCCTTTAGGCGTGCAGTTTTTGAATTAATTAGAGCAGACTTAACTAGTTTATGATATACTAGCTTTTGCCTGCGGCTTTGCCCGCGTGAATTTTCCACGGAAATAGTTGTTTTTCCGGGATGAAAGTACCCTATGTCCTTCTCCATACTTCAAACTACATGTATGTAAAATTTTAAGAAGATTGGTTGAGAAGATAGAGCGTGAAGAGATATCACACAAACTTACTATCGCAGTTATAATATTAGTTAGGATTAGAATGAAGAAAAAGTATCTAAAATTTGAATTGAACTGAGGAGTTTCAAAAGAAATACCTGTATGAAGTGATGTGAAATTCCATAAAATAAGAACAATAAACAAATACCATTAGATGCGTCACTTTCTCTAAGAATAAATGCTAAGTAAAATGAAGATATATGGTTTATTGTTACTGGTTTTATCTAACGACATAATGAGGAACGTCAAAGACCATCTTATCCTTGGACTTGATTGTATGTGAGCTAATGTCATATTTTTATCAATTTAATACAGTTATCATTTCTTTTAATATGGCGTCCGATCGCGACTTCATACGCACATCATATGATTACATTAATGTTTTTTTGTTTATTTAAAGCGAATTTTGATGAAGGTCATATGTAATGGAGAAATCTTGTCTTATACAAGTGTACATTTATAAGTTTTAGTAACTAAAGAAAACTTACGTTGATTCTTGCTTTGTGTTGTATTTGTACATATTATTTGCAGCAGATATTATCAGCAGAATATTTGCTGCCTTCAATAGGTACAAACGAGAATTCCCTCCACACGCTGTCGCCTTTCCAAAAGCATCCGCAAATTAAATTGATATCTGCTTTTTGCCTACCTGAAAATGTTGAAGCCACATAGACTTCCCATACACCATAGTTACTGAACTTGCTTTCGGTGAAGGAAAACATAATAAGGAAACCTACACATTGGTTGATGATTGGTTAATTAATTTGTTCACTAGTAAGCTACTTTTGCTACTAGGTGGCGGTAGGTAGTCGTAAAAGTCATGTCACATGCCATTACCGCATGCGGTTTTGCGACATTGGGACTTGAATAAAATATGACGTTTTTTTATACTACCAAGCATGTAAATAGTGATGTACTGACCTGATGGGAAGTGGTCACCGCAGCCTATGAACGCCTAACGAGCCGTATGTCGCACGCGCGTTACCGACTTTGTAATAACACATTCGATAAGAATGAAAAGAGACTGAAATGACTTCTTGTTTGCCCTACATATAAGTTTATTCTCTTGCAAGTATAATAAAGGTTGGTTTCCACTTGCAGCGCGACAGGTGCGGTGGGCGGGCGCGGCGTCGGCGGCAGCAGCGCGATGCACACTTCCAGGCACTCCGTGACTTCGTCTTCGGGCGTTCTCATGGTGGGGCCCAATTTCCGCGTTGGCAAGAAGATTGGCTGCGGCAACTTCGGCGAACTCAGGCTCGGTGAGTGGAAACTCAGCATTTTCCTAATGCATTGCATTATTGAAATGGGATACCCTACCCTACCCTATTTAAACAAAATCTTTGTGCAAATAAATAATTTTTAATTTGATAGTCCGGCTGGATAGACTCGTTATTTTACCTGGCATAATGCCGGCTACACACTATCTCCGAACTTGACAAATGCCGACGCGAATTAATAAACATAGGATAGTTTGTGTGATAACTTTTATTTACCGCAATGAAAAAACAGCTATGTATGCCGAATTCACCAAAGTTTGGCGAACTATTTCGCGATAATGTATAACCGGCATATGGTTTATAGACTATGAATTTACTCACATTACATGGAAACTAGTCGAATTTTCGTAAAAAATATTAATTTTCAATTTCGTATTGCTGTAGCCGTTCTATACTTATATTTATATGAGTGTCAAAACGAAAGATTTTTAATAAAAACAAAAATCAGCAATAAAAACAAAAATGGCACTTCTAGTAATTATTATTTTAGATGAGTATCAATACAAGGCGAGAAAATATGTTTAACCCTTACTCAAGAGAAATAATGAAAGGAAAACCTAAAAAGGCTTTGTATATCAAAGGTCGTGTCGTATGCTGGTAAAATCGACATGGAAAGTACACTACCTTAAGGACAAAATTCTTAGATTGATTGATTGACGAGTACCTCGTTTTTTCTCCTAAACATAGTATAAACAAACACAGTATAATGGTAAAAAGAGTAAGTACCTACTTGACTGATGCCCCAATTTTTGACAACGTTGGCAGACTAAATTTTTCGAAATATTTTGAATCATCTCTCTCTTCTGATCGTGTTTCCGGTGACATTCTCGGCTGTGACGCCTCAAAGCCCAGGGTACGCTTGAAAATATACTCGCCTTAAAATATTTGAAGGTTTTACGAAGATATTTAAAATGATACGCGTAGTATGATAACCAGTAACATGTAGCTAGAATAATTTCGTTTACTCAATTTACTATAATCACTGATGTGTTTGTTTCGATGACGAAAGTAGTTAATTGCCTTGACTTGTTTATGTTTATATATTTATAGAGTAACCCGAGCGTTATCTATCGCTATTGCTATTTTTGTCGAAATGTCTGTCAAGTTCCTCTTCATAGACCTCTATGCCGCGGTGATAGCGGCGAAATTTCAATGAATTCGGGCGACTTTATGTGATGTTGGCTGTGTAAAATGTTTTGGTAAAACGTCGCCAAGCTAACCCCCTGGCGCGTGACGCCATCTCTCCATTTCTCTTGCTTTTAGAACGCTCATAAGCACCAGTGAAAGAAAGTGCATGAAACGTTACATCACGTCACGTGATATTAACATCAATAACAGAAATATAAAGTACAGTACAGCATGTAAAGTAAACAACCTTGCATGAACTTTTATATCGCGGTAATAGAGAATAGAACAATTTGCAATTTATTTATTTAGTTTGATGTGCTGTTGATCGTATTATATTATACTATAGCATATTATATAAATTCGAAAGTCTGCCACTCTTTGCCGCCGAAATCGCTGGGCTGATTTTGATGAAATTGGCCCGAGGTCAAACATAGGCTACTGCAGGAGTTACGGGCAACGATTCGTGAAAAGTTGGCTGTAGATAAAATAAATTAGATCTTAGCTGTGATTGGCTGTGTATAGCCTAAATGGTCTGTGGTATAGCCATATGTGTTGTTCACTACAAGGAGAATATAACCAATGGAGGGCGCTTGCGGGGGAGAAGAAGCGCGCTAACACTATGATGAATTCATCATACGTATGATTTTCGGGCTCAATTCACGGCTAAAAGTTTCAAGGGTGGACGTATGGTTATCATTATTTCAGTTGTGATTAATTTTGCAATCAAATGGTGTGCGAAGACGAGTTCTTTTCACAAATAAGTTTTTTCAGAGCTATTTTAGTTTGATCAACAAGAAATTCAATAATAAATTAGTCAGTACGTCACTTTTAAAAATGGGGACCCGTTGATGTGCTGGTGTATTCTCCTTGGTCCACCAGGATACTCCAGCCCAAACCCCAGGGTATTCTAGACAAAACGAGCAGTCATTGCGGTCTATCGACTCGACATACATTGCTTGGTTTTATTATGAGCTTTGTAACTACGCAAGGGTAAATTATGCAATGTGTGCTAATGGCTCATTGTGTAGAGCTGAGTTAGCTAACATATTTAGGCACCTTAACGAAAACTAAAGTCTGCCTTCAAATTGATAAAACAACTGCAATACGAATATTTTATAGATAATTATCGAAAATAATTTATCAGATAATATCGGACGTTGCTAAAATTAATACCTATGATACACGGAATGCCCGTGAATACAAATTAGTGACGGTAATGAATGAAGTTTTTGCGCAGTGACTAATAGGTTCGTATGTGGAAAAATAATTTAAGTATGGATAATCAGTATAGACTCAATTTCCATTTTGAAAGCGGAAATGCCTAAATTTACTCATAATGCGATTTTGTTCTAATTTACTTGAATCTTCATAAATTAAAATGATTACTTAAAGTAATTACTATACCTGCGTTTTATAGTCTAAATGTAAAAAAAGTAATTACCTATGTATTTTATATCCGGTAGCAGCAACAAATTATAACATAACAGAAACCAACTGACTTCAGCCTCTGCGAATAACTCGGCCAAAGACCTAAAAGTGCCCTTGATTTTAGTAATAATATGAATGGATTGTTAATTATGGAATTAAATAAAAACTTCAAACGAAATCTATAGGAACTATTCATAATTAGCCATTTTATGTCCCCACGCTGTTGGGGCACTGGCTTTTCTTATAAATGGATAAGGCCAATAGTCTATACCCTCACCCACCACCCTAACTTAGAGAAAACAATTTGTACTAAACGTAACAAAATGCCCTCCACTAGCCAATCTACATCATTTACGATTAAAGTGGACCCTGGGGCCCCGACACAAGAGAGAGAGAGATTTACGCGCAGAGATTAATTTTGTATAATATGTACGACCGCTAATTGCCGTATTAGCACATAATGAAGCATTTTCAAAATAAAAAAATAATAATAATCAACTAACAAAAATGTACAGACAAACCAACGTAATATAATTTGTATATTGTTCAATTAATGCTGCCAACGAACCAATCGCCAAATTAATTAAATAGAAAGCTTGACCCAAATCCTGGGTTTATGGATTTTAAACATTTATACTTCAAGTGAGACAGGTACAAGCGGTCTACAAAGACTAATATAATGTAAGAGTTATGACTCATCCTTCGCTGTTGACTCTCGGAACTTCCCGCTAAAACGAACATTCACACACTCAAGGTGAATAATTTATTTATCTTTTGTAATCTATTTACTGTTGTAATTAAATATTTTGCTCTAAGTTGCTTATTAACTATGCTTAGAATCTGTCTTTAAAATCTATAGAAGCAGATATTGAATTCTTGTGGTGGGAACATTTTGTGTTTAATGGTAGTTGAGAAATAAATCAACTGTATATTGCGGAAACTGACTACAAAATTATAGTTAACATAAAAGATTTGTTTATGATACTTTGGGGCTGTGAATGCTCAGAATAATGTTTTCATTATACTACCATAGATTAGCTTCTTCGACAAATGATCACTGTTCCATAAATCATATTACTTGAGTAAAGGTGCAAAACCTGTTATTTTTTTAGAATCCGAAGTGGCCAGATAACTAGTTTTTATTAAGCCAAGTTATTGTCGGTGAACGTCCTTATTTTTTCATCACGCGTTTAAACACATGCACTATGGAAGTCCTTGTTTAAAAGTCAAGGAAAAGGTGTTTTGTAGTCAAAAGAGGTACCTACTCCTATTCTCGCAGTGGTATTGTTTATAATTTTTCTGGTTAGTCGGCATGCCTATATGTTCAGACCTTGATCAAAGGAATGCATCGTCAGATATATTTAAAATGTTCTTTAAGATTTGAAATGATTTAATTTTTATGAAATACAATCTTGAATTTTCTTTCGTTGTACCTCTAAGTTACTCACTTTTATCCGTTACTTGGCGAATTCGTGCATACATTTTGTGGTGGGGGTACCTATAATACAAAACAAATTAAATAGTCACGCATGTGTTATTTAAAGTATACTTACTTTATTAGTAAAAATGTTTATTTTCACGGACTAGTGAATACCATATTACGAAAAAATTAATCAACCATAACATTTATTACGGCATCCATATTGATTCTAAACAAAGTTGATAGTATTTTTTGTACTGTTTTACTAAACACTGGGGTTTAATTGATTTAAAATTCTAAACAAAAAGTAGTCGTTATTGTTTTAAGATTTCCACTTAATATTTTGGGTATTAAGACCATAATGTTTTTTTTTAATACTTGTGTTTAATTTCAAATTCATGTAGCAAGAATTAATTAGCATACGATATAATCGGCCACAATATACCAATAGTCAATGTTTGTTTATAAAACGAAGATTATTTTGAAAATGATGCTCAAAAATATTACAACAATATACCTACCTTCGTAAACAAATCTGCTGAATTCCCCGACTCGCTAATTCTGTATGACCTCAGCATATAATCCTTGTTGTCGGAGAGATAGGGTTTCATTTGGTTGACAAATTATACATTATATGGCTGCGACCATTGCTCTGTATCATTCTGGATAGAATGTGTTTGAATGTCATGTTCTAATTATTTCATTTAAAATATTACAAAGTAACCATTTGGTAGTTTTTAGAATAAAAAGCCTGAAGCTTGTTGCTACAGCGTCAACAGAAATATATCATTTGTGAAAACTTCAACGGTCTTACTATCACAGCCTGATGACAGACGAACACACGGACGGACGGACAACGGACTCATAGTATAGGTAAATAGGGTTCCGTACCCAAAGTAAAACTGTAAAGTTTTTAATTTCAAATTTTTGGTAATCTTTTGTCGAGGTTTCTTACAATAAATGTCAATGGGCGCGTCAGATGAGAATTGGATTGGACGCATCGCAGAAATAACATGGCTAACACGTGCGAGATTTAAATCCATGCGTACGTTATTTACTGTCCAAATCATGAAGCACAGTCCCAACCAATCTGCGGTTTTCGGTAATTACACACTTTATTTTGCCTTATTTAGTGTGGGAGTTAATCTATGTCTTTACAGTTAAGAGTAAAGTTCTTCAAATTATGTTTGCAAAATGTACTTGCATATAAATGTGGCAAATTTGTGCAATCTCCATGTGCTATTCCTTCCGTTCATATGTATACATATAGCCCGCCATAAAAGTGGCGGCAACAAAATCATGGCCGATTTCTTAGTCCTTGAGGGACTTCGATTTTGGCGCGAAGCGCCAAACTCTTTTACTTTTACTCTTGAGCAAGGATTACTTACTTTTAGAATTAGTCTACTTGTTGCGCCACGTCGCTTCGCTTCCATCAGAATTTCGGGATAAAAAGTACCCTATATGTTATTCCAGGTTATATTCTACCCGTGTACAAAATTTCATAACAATCCATCCATTCGATTTTGCGTGAAAGAGTAACAAACATACACACATACATCCTCACAAGCTTTCGCCTTTATAATATTGTAGGATATTTCGTTGATGTGATGAGTCAGGCCTTCGTTGATTCACGCTGTAGGATTATTGAACTTCTTAGTTTACATGTCTCTTATTTGAGTGCTGTCGGTTGTAAAAATTGAGGCTTAATTAATACTATAGAAAGAAGTGGAATTGGTAATCTCCGTGGAATACATATGAAATCATGCACGTCCATCACTTGGGTTATACCTCTATTGTAATACAAGCGTGGAAATCTACAGATATATATCTACAGTTTAGGGTGTGTTCCTGTCTCTGTAAGTTGGTTCTAAGAACAAAGGCTCTGCACATAAAAAGGTCGCTTGTTCTGTCAACAGCATCAATCTACCCAGAATCATTGCTAACTCACCCCTATTACCTAGATTGAGTTCTATAAAAGCAGGGTAACTTGATATGCGGTTGACTGTATACAATTAGCTTACCTAACTTAGCTGGGCCAGAAACAAAATCAAAGTCTTTACCGAATCAAAACAATCTCGAGTACTACTTTTTGATTTTTTTAGAAATACTTTTAAAATTGGTTATCGAATCGTAACGAAAGTGGTAGTCGATATTTTGTTATCATTATAAACCGCCTTTCCTATATCCTTTGTTGATTGTTATTTAATTGCACCCTTAACTTTACAACAGAAAGCAATGATCAGCTGCATGTCCAGGTGCGTTGACCTCTATTCCATGGAGTTAGAGGCGAATTTAAAAAGAACTTGGGTAGGTTTATGTGTTTTCAACAGTACAAGCGCCTATCGACCGACACACCATAAATATGTAACTAGACTATTATTGATGGTTAGTCTTTCTGAAATCTGAATGCTGTGTATATGTATCTTTTATATTGGATAGCTATTTGTATGTCTTAATTCTTGGTCAAAATAATTAAATACTTAATGTAGTTCTTCGTTTCACTAACAGATAAATCATCTTGTGTTATGATACTTAGAATCTTTTAAAATTTATCAAGGATTCCTTCACAGTTTTGTAATGTATATATATTAGTAACTACTAAGTAGTTTGTTTCATGAAGTCGGTCCTTATCTATTTATAACGAATAATGACGTTCACTTTGTCTCATTTGTAATTTTTTAAAATTTCAAATTGCATGAACAGTTTTTTTTTCAAATATATTTCACTAAATATTGTTAAGCTATGTAAATACAATGCTATGTAGGTACAAGTAATTTGTTCGAGTAGGGATCCCATTAAGCTTCCATATCAGATAGTAATTCCAAATCCAAACGAAATTGTAAATTCACTCGATAAAGGTGAAAATTTGTTGACTTTTAAACGGCTACCAGATTCCGCCTTCAATCAATAAACCTATAAATAGTATGATCTTGTCTATAAGACATCAGGCAGATAATCATAAAAATTAACCGTTGTGGCTGTAAAGGTAAACGGTATATCTAATAATAGGTTAGTCGTTAATCCCTGGAATAGGGATTATTATTGCAATATTATTACGTTTTAGTGGTTGTGGTCCCGCCATAGAATAGGAACACTCCATACATCCTCCTGGAGATCCCGTACAAGGCGGCTAAGCATAGCTATGGCTATGGTAACATTAGAGGCAAAACCAAGGAGATTTATTGGGAAAAAGCAATTCAAATACTAACATTTTATATTATAAGATAATACGATAATATCTTCATTAGCTGCATTCACTTTATCTATTGCAGATATTTTGACCTTGAAATTGGTGAGAATTCATGGCCGTGGCATAACAACGGAAACTTTGCATACCTACTGACTGACACAGCTCTTTTTATTTCTTACTTTAGAATTATCTTTAAGTATTAGTCCTTTCAGTTTTTCAGGTAATTCCATTTCAGTTTTATGGTGCTCTCGAATGTTTATTCAGAATCTGACTAAAGACGTCATGTGCTCCTGAATAGGTCTCGTTTAGTTTCAACCTAATCACTCTAAACGACTTACTTACAAGTCTACAACATTTAACTGTAACACGAGATATTTAAGCACAAATTTACAATACAAAAATGACAAACAGACGGAGAAGTACAAAAATCTTTCTTAGTCATGGAATATTGGTCGATAATAATCTTTTAATTTAGTTAATTTAAGGTCATCGTGAAGAAATACTGCGAAATTTTCTTCCCATCCCACGGTGTGGTCCGTAGTGTTAGGCATTCAAACAAGGGTATCTCGTAAATGGGCATTCTTATTGCAGACCTGGCCAGCCTTATGAAGATTGGATAGGTAAATGTTATTGAAGCAGGATTCCATACAAATGCGGAATTGGCCTTTGGTCGTAATAAAGTGTTTTTATTAATAAACTAGCGACTTGGCCCGGCTTCACACGGGATCGTTTATGTATGTATAAACCTTCGGGAATAAATTCATTGAAAACTGCATCAAAATCCGTTGTGTGGAAGATCTAAGTAATACATAGGGACAGACAGACAACGGGAAACTATTTTGTTATATATTTCGTGGTGTAGTGATAAATAAAGTCTTAAATTTTGTTGTTTTTCTTCTTTTACCCTTTTTGTTGGTAACCATGTTTTTTTATTGATGGTCGACCGGAAGAGATCGTTCCAGGGGATAAATCCGCCGTTGCTAGTGCTTTTTCTATTACTTGTGTCTTTGTGTTTTCTTATACCACAAAGTTATTTCAAACAAACAAAAATGCATTTACTGAACATTGAGTATCAGTTCAATGCAATATTTGTGTATAATTTGGTTGTGATTCGATATAATTTTACCTAGAAACATTAGAAGTTCTAATTTTTCTTTAGAACATCCGATTCGACTCAAACAAACGGCTTTTATGTGCAAAATCCGTTGGCTAAACGATGGAACCGTAAAATATACAAAAAGTGAAGTAATAGTTACAAAAAGAAGGTGAAAAATCACATCTTTTGAGTGCCATTGAGCAAAATTGCAATTTATGCATTATGTGTGAAATGTAACTTGGCGAAAACTCATGCCACAAAGGACTGTAATAAAAGTGAAAGTTTATAGCGACCAGAAATGCAGAAAGATAACATTAATGTAGGTATATTTGATAATAAATAACTTTGTCACATAATAACCACGTGGTGATCACTACTATTTTTACGTACCTATCCATGTTTACGAAGTGATATTCTAGTGGCAGTATGTATCTAATAAAAAAAACTTGTTTATTTCGGTTCGGTGATGCTCAGGGAGGAAGCGGAGCGACCGCATCTATATTACAATACATATACGGTGTATTAGGTACAGTCAAAATAAAAAGACATAATGTCGCTTGGCAGAGGCACGAACATATTAAATTATTGAATTAGCGATATTGAGATTAATTTTTCATATTCGATTTAGAGAGATAATAAATCAATCAGAGCACATATATTACTATTTCGTTGGCTGTACACGATACAGACAAGCGAATCGATATAATTTGCAGTCTATATGTTCATTCTGACCGTGTAGCCTTCTACAGTTGATATAGAAATACCATTAAACTGTCATGTCATTCAACTGTTATGTTAAAAATTCCATTGGATTCTATACCAAAATTTTAAATTTTAATCTTTGCCTGTAAATAGAGAATTCCTCCTAATGAATGCAAAAGTTTGCATATATTAGGAGGAATTCTCTATTTACAGGCAAAGCAATATCACGGAATAGTTTCTGTTTATCCCGAAATTTTAACGAGGGCTGAGGATAAGCTCTCAGTTTTAGTTCTGTGCCCGTTAATCATGGCTATATATTTTATATTAATATTTTTAATTTTACGAAATCTGGCATTAATGTAGCTGCTTCTCTTCAATAAAATAGTATAAAATAAAAGTATGTATTGGCCTTGGAATACCTTGGACAAACGAATGCGTCCATTATAATGTCGTTCAAGTCAGAAATACGACCTTTGGGAAATATTTAACAATAGTGTGTCTAAGTCAAGAGGTAATTGCTTAGCCTGTGAAGTTTCTCCAATTGCATGATACGAACTTGTGGTCTATATGCTCGGTTAATTTTATATGGCACTTTGTTATTCTTTGCTCCAGAGAAACGAATCCTAAATTGCAGCATCGAAGTACTTTTTTAATCTATTTTAATTTATTAACACGCAAGTAGTATAATAAGTTAATTTGACAAGTATGTTAAATGGAGACGATTTGTCGCATGATGTGATTCTCATCATAAAAAGAAATCATCTATAAATACAGAGTTTGGAGTTTCAGATCATATGAATTTAATTAGAGCTAAATTATAATAGATTAATTAAATTATCATGGTTTAAAAATATACTATATTGAGCGCGATCGAAATATTGTTATATACATACAAAGTCTCGTGTCATAATGAGATTCTCCTCGTAATTATATTTCTTATCTACAAACGATAAAATTCGATCCGAAATTAAATCTATTTCGTTCGGTGTTGTGACATGGTTATATTTTTGACGTTTGTAAGGGTGCTTAATTTGCCCAGTGATAACTGATAAAATGCGCTATTGAGATCTGATACCGATATAATCATCTTTACTATCGATGTATAACACTGATAAATAAAATTGCTGGCTATACACTACCTACATAGTTCGCCAAATTTTGGCGGTTTCGGCATAGATTGCTGGTTTTTTAATGCAGTATATAAAAGCTCTCATACAAACTACGCCATATTCATTCCTTCGCGTCTCTCTGTCCGAGTTCGCTGATAGTGTGTAGCCGGCATATCGTAATGCGACGACCCGTCACGCACGCCACGCGTCCCTTCTTTGGAGTGCTGTCGGATTCGATGATAGTCATTTCGCAGCAACTTGCGTAATCCTCTTGAGACAGAGATGTATAAGTTAAGCCGTAGAAAGGCCTTGAGTTTTTGATTATATTCCCATTCGAACCAGGATAATTACCGAATATTAAAAAAAAAACTGAAATAGTTCTGCCTTCCTCGAGAACACATTTTTAACAAAAAATAATTGTTTTTCAGTCATATTAAAATTAATTCTGATTTCTTTGAAAGAAATCGTCAAAAATTCATTTTTTAAATAAAATTCAAATACACAGGTTTGGAGAGTAACGACAACAATCTACCCTTTGAGATACGATATTAATGTACCTACAATACAGATCTCGATACCGATACCCCAATTCCTACGGGGGCGTAGCAAGGCCGTGGTAATTTCCATTATCGAAAATCATAAATCTAGCGACCACAACCAACAAACTCCTTTGCGAAATACACTTTAATATTCGAAGAAATTAATTATTGGAAGTTCAATCTTCGAGAGGATAAGTTTGATAATATCTTTCTTTCAATGTCAAGTTCCCTACTCTATAAAAAATAATGTGGGATACATTAACATTTTATCCCAAATTCTGATAGGCATACAGTGTTATTTATATACTTCGTTTCGCAATCAAAATGTCAGCACCATTTTATTAAAAGACATAAGTAGCTTAGATCCGCTAACGTTATATGCTATCAGCTATTTTGTCCGAAAAATCAGTCAAGTCATTCAAACATTAGACAGACATCATTACACACAAGTACATCAGGTCAATAAAAAACTTGAATCCACTCTCGTCAAAATGTCAAATTTCGAGACGACATACAAATCCGAGTCAAGAGTCTCCTTTTTTTGACACATTGACAAGTAACTTGTGGTTGTTTGTATAGTGTAGTGTAATGTTTGTTGTCGTTAAGAAAGTCAGCTACAGTCACTGAAAACAAATTGCAAAAATAACGTCGATTTTCGCCCGAAATTGGTAATATGGTACATCGCTAAATATTGGGGCAATGGAATTATACGAAGGAGGAATATTTAATGTCTCTGTAGAAAATTGCGGTGATTTTTTTATTTTTTATTTATTTCATACTCAAATACCATATTACAACAGTAAAAGTCGGGCCCTAATTTGACATGATAAATTTATCCAAACCAGTATGGAATGAAATCGATATTAAATAAATCTCTGAACGATTCTTAACGGTAAATTGAGAAAGGCTTTAAATTGCGTATCGAGAAATCGATTTAGACGGTTCTGAAAGCTTTCAGTATAAAATAATGTAATTTAATATTTTTACATTTATAAGAACTTCGTCGGTACATGCCTTATGACTCTTTAGAAAAAACCTAGATAATTGAGTTTCGGCCATCACCAATTGCCAAAGTAATCACAATTTTTGATTTGTCGTAAACAATAAAAAAAATTCAAAAGTTAGGTGCGTGCTGGATGTTCAAAGTTGGTGGGTGCACTTTTTAAGTAAACAGCTTATTTAGATTTTTACTTTCGTGTTTATGAATTTCAAAGGCTGATCGATGAATACGTTTATATAATTAATACTTATTTACATCAGACATGATTGCCGGTATAATTTTCCGTGTAAAAACCTCATCTATCTATTAACTAGTAGCGATATCTTGTTACTAGTTTTAATATACTGTTACTTTTTTCTTTTACAGGGAAAAATCTCTACAACAACGAGCATGTAGCGATTAAAATGGAGCCGATGAAGTCGAAGGCGCCGCAGTTGCATCTAGAATACCGATTTTACAAGTTACTAGGCACGCACGGTTGGTACCACTCATTTTACAGCAATTAGTCGTTTAATTGCGCCTCATAATATGTCGTAAGTGGGCAATTGAGGTGATTGTGCACGGTTATCGGTTATTGTACAGTCCACTGTGGAATCACCCGAAATATGCGCGTGCCCATCTCTAGTTCTAGTTGAAGGTTGATTATGATAGTAACGCTCGTGGTCATGTGTTTTTAATATTGACACATTTTTTGTTAAAGTTTGAATATTTAAATAACGCTAAATTGTTAAAATTAATTTCTATTGATATGATTATTATGACTCACGCGTTACAGATATATCTCGTAAATCAGAAAACAAATTTTATAGGTTTCTATTATATTATAACTACATAAAATGTAGCATTCGAAAGATTCACGCAGCAAAAGCTATCGAGTTAATAATGTGACCAATTTGCAACGTGGCTTGTGCAATGTACTTACAACAATCTGATTGGTGTCGGGCATTAGTCGCGTGCCTATCAGCTACTTTAGCGAAGGCTATACGCCAAGGATGCTCGATAATATCTCCCAGATTGCTCTTCTGTAAACAGTGAAATACCACTCTTGGACTGTGATGTTCATAACAAAGTCCAGGTGTCTTTGACTGCGTATCGCGCCTGTTCTCCGTTTTTAAAACAAACTTCTCTAACGCCGGACGAAAATAGCTCTAATGTAAAAACATTGTGACGATCATTGATGCATTCGTTTCAAGTGCAGTATACGCCATTCAGGATACATTTGCTTAACTTTTGATTTCTTTTCGAGTGTGGACTGTGTACTACTACTAACAGTGGTGTCAGATTATATTCAGGTCACTTAAACGAATTTGACAATTAAAATTTTATTGTTGATTAAAGGAGATGCAAAAGCACAAAATTTCATTGTAATACAACATAAGAGGAATAGTATTATTAGGTAATTACAGGGAAAACGCATTGAGAAAATTGGAAGTCGTCAAATTTAATAACAAGATTGTAAGAGCAAAGCGCAATTAGAGCAACCATTGCGGTTTTTATTGTTAAGCTACTTGTCATCGTATAGACCTTGGACGCCTTGTAATTAGCATAACAAAGAATATTGACGATTCAATTTACTTAGAGGGCGTACCGAAAGTGTACTACTTGGGTACATGCGGCGGCCGCTACAACGCTATGGTCATGGAGTTGTTAGGACCCTCTCTAGAGGACCTCTTCGTGCACTGCGGTAGAAGGTTCAGACTGAAGACGGTCCTTATGATTGCGATGCAGCTCGTAAGTGCACTAAATTCGTAAACACCGGTAGATAGGCGTATTTTGTTCATTTGGCACAACACCGAAACCGATATTAAACTTTTTTATCGCGAGGGCACCGCACTCCCTGGTCATGGCGGTTAGGCCGCTCGCCGTATTCTAGGTTATATAATAATTCTCGACATTGACAATGAGCTGAAATTGATAACGTGGAATTGTGATAAGCGTTTTATTTATTATTTCTTTTAATTTTGTAAGAAGCAATGCTCTCGCGGGTCACTCGGTTCTACTGTCGGATTCTGTGTTGTGCCGTGCGGGTCCGAGCGAGAGCAATGCTCATATTGTGATGTGAGTACTAAACGTTTTGATGTTTCTCCTTCCCTCTCCCGCCCCGTCCCTTGCCTTGCCTTACCTAGCGCCGTCGACCGCAGAGGGCATTCCCGAGGTATACTACTTCGGACCTTGCGGTAAATACAATGCGTTGGTGATGGAACTCCTGGGGCCCTCACTCGAAGACCTCTTCGACCTGTGCGGCCGTCGGTTCTCTCTAAAGACTGTCTTAATGATCGCTATGCAGTTGGTAAGTACACAATAATGTACTCTAATTATAAGTAGTTTAAGTACACTTTCCAATATGACACGATTCGCGACCCAAATAAAACGAGAGCGCGTAAATGCAGTTGCTTTTTTTGTAATGATAAATTGGTTTTCTTTACTAATTGATAGCAATGTCGTTGACCTACTAAATTGATGATTTGTCGAATTATCAATTCCTAATATCTTTATTTCATGTTCAAGTATGCATTGGGTATCTAGCCAACTCTTTCTAGTCATCTACTTTATAGGTTACCTTGTTTTGTTAAAATGAAATATGATGGTCAGAAAAGTGTTCTGGCGTATCAGTCTTACGTTTTTCTGAACAAACTTTTATCGGATATCGATGATGATGACGAAAAGTTCCGCTTACAGCACGGACGTGACTCAATGGCGGCACCACAAAGGTCCTCATTGTTAATTGATTTGATAAACCTTATCGCACACGTGTTAGCGTTTTGTCTGACACGTTAATTATCTTATAGGTGCGTATTATACTCTTGAGACTGGTAGATACTGTCCTTATCTAATATCACAAAGTTTTATTTTTTTAATAATTAAAAAACATATATATATATATATAATATACTATTTCAACCGTCAAGCGTACTTTACTATCATATTTCTTTTAAACTGAGATATCGTCAGGGTCGTGGCAATGTCTAGTCTCTGCCTAATCCCTATAAAAAACAAGCGTGTTTATTATATATTACGTATTAAAGATGAAAACACGAGTTTTATCTACTTATAAGTTATCAGATTGATGCTGTTTTTATATCCTAAAATAGCCCATACGCCAATATGTAGAGGAACCCTATAATACCAGGCCTTGTGAAAAGTCGGAAACCTATTACTGTCGTTCAATTAGATGTTGCGTACGCTGCGAATAAAGGAATCTTATTAAATTTAGAAGAAAATAATATATAGTATTAATGAAAATAAATGAACTTATAAACAAAATTTGTCTTGCAAATGAATTTTTCGAAACCGCGAAAATAGTCATAAATAAACATTTGTTTAAAAGTTACGTACTGATTAGTGGTATTGGTAGTATTTCATACTGTTTCAATAAATAACAAAGAAACATTTGCGGTTTATAAGAATATGCTATCTGCGCCCCGGAGCTTCGTTACCGTTTAAATTTCGAGATAAAAAGTACCCTATATGTTATTCCAGGTTATATTCTACCCAGGTACCAAATTCATAACCAATAGATTTTGCGTGAAAGATAACACACACATTCACACACTTTCGCATTAATAAGCAGGATTTCTAAAACTGTTGAAATTTTTCATTGAGATCTACAGCATGTGTTTATTTTTATATTGTTTACTCTTATTTTTGAATTAGACAGTATTTCTCCACTTAAGAAGTGTCTTTTCTTTCTAATGATTGACTTGGAACTAAATAAAGCCCTCCATAATAAACTAAAAAATCCTGTAATAACATATAATCTGCCTTCATCATAAAACTAGTTAACAACTTTGCATTCAAAACCGACCATTCTCACAATCGTAGATTTTTAATCAGAATCAGACCTTAGATAAGGTATAATTCGTTTGAGACCCTGACGGCCACGAGGTCAAAGGGCGACCTTCTAACTCCGCAATCAGCTACTAGACACGAATATTTATACCCAGAACCTATATCTAGCCTTCTGATTACACCCCCATCATTGCGATATGCTATCTAGATAACTTTTATTATAGCGGTCTCAGTTTTTGCATAGTATAATTGCCATGCATTGTACTAGCTACTTTTTAATTGCTTTTTTTTCACGTGTTTAGGACAAAATCAAACGTAGCTGTTATACGAGTAAGTTTAGAAAATTGTAAATTGTTCTTCAATAATTTTGAAAATATATTAATTTTGTATAATTCGATACTCAAATTGTCTATATTTCGGTAAATTTAAATTAATAATACTAGTACGTTAGTACTTTTTATAAAAATAGTTTTTTTAAGGCTAGAAAATCCTATAACGGCAATCTTCAAAACCTACTTATTTTAAGTGAATCTATGTATTGTATAGTGGAATTCCTTAACCAGGCGAATCATTGCATTTTGTTGTTTGTACTGTTACTAAAATTAAAATCTGATCTTTTTATGTAATGTCAAATTATTATCTATGACGCATTTCACTTAAAGGTCAATTCAGTTCAAAGTTTAACGACCCCTATTATTTTAATATGTTTTATTAGTAAAATATGAAATGAGCTCGTCAAACTAGTCACATAGCATGATGTGGTTACGTCTTTGTTTTGATTGATTTTTATTATTTTCTGCATATAAGATTCCCAAGACAATATGAAAGTGTGAAACTTCAGTTATACTGTGTGTTATACTTAATATAATAAAGTAGGTTTCCATAGCCAAGGAATAAATTAACAAGAAATACACTTAAGTATGTCATTTTTGAAACCGCAAATAAACTTTGTGCAGCAATCATTACGAAAAAAAAAATTTTTTTTGGTGGCGAAAATTATTTGCTATATTGTCAATATATAATATTCCTAATCTATTATTGCCACTACGCCCTTCATGGGCGAGGCTTGCACTAGGCCACTTTTTTCCTATCGACATTTAGTTAAATCTAATTTTGATATTTGAGAGGACGATGTTCATTCAGTCACACAAAATCATAAAACAAATTATCAATATAGATTTACAAGGTACATATCGATCCAGGTTTATTTATTTAATATTACATAACTTAAATATGTCATAGAGATAAACCAATGCGATAGGTTGTCGATTATGCATAATTGTGTCCTCATTACTGGTAAGTTAATTGTCCATCTGTCTGTTTCAGCTGCACCGCATCGAGTATGTCCACACGAGACATCTAATATACCGGGATGTAAAACCTGAGAATTTTTTAATAGGTAGAACTGCAACCAAAAGAGAAAAAATCATCCACATCATTGGTAAGTGTATATGTATTGCAATAAATGCTTCGAAATTAATTACGTGTGCAAAATTCTTATAAAAATATTATGTAACACGAGCCTGACGTACGAGTACGCTAGGCATCATTGTTATTATATTATTATAAAGACAAAAATGGCTTTCTTTTAATACTTTTGCAAACAAAATTATTGTTTATGTTATTCAATGTACATTTGTGTTATAATGGCGCCCAACGTAGCGGTACTTTTCTAAGGAAATAACCATAGATAATTTAAAAAAATATATATTATGGAATGGCATCGTTGTCTGTTTCTTTGCTAAGACCATCGACCTCGCGTGGATCTATAGACTTGAAATAAAATGCACAGGTTTGGGTTGAGCTGTGATAAATTATACTTCTTAATCAATATTACTAAAAAAACATAATGAAGCCGTTATAATAATTAATATGTGAATAAACATCATACGATTATATAAATTAAGCCGTTCAGAGACTCCAGTCAAAACCTATAAAACGTTTCTGATTGACCTATATTAGTGCTATCGGTCATGCACAGAAAATATCCCATAGCACAAGTACTATTTATAAACTCACACCCAACCAAGTGGCATGTGCATTATTATTGCAGTCCCGTCGCTATCGGAGATGTGTTTATGCCCGGTATTTAGCCGATTTCTTCCCAAGTAGTCCGTCGCAAACCCATCTACAAGTTGGGTTTACATTTCACGGACTTTTTAGGAAAGACCTTTATATGCTTTTAGCATTAAGTCTGCCCTTTGTACTATATTGGTAAATAAAATTTGATTAACAAAAAATGATCGATTTGGCTTTCTTCATTGCCGTCAATCCAAAAACTCGAAGTTTTAATTTATTCTCCCACCGTAACTCAAGGCTACCCACTTCATTACCACGGCAATCAATGTTGACATTAAATAAGTTATAATTGGACTAACGAAGTCCTTAACATAATATCCGAACGCAAAAACTCTGTAACGAGATACAAGTAATAAATACTATAGTATCGAGGTCTGCGGTTGTAATCCACATACGATTTACATACTATTGTTTGTTAGCATTTGAATAGTTTCGGTTGTGCATAGTCCGCTAATTAGCTACAGATGAGATTTTGTCTATTGATTAATTGATATCTCTGTTAACTATGTATTTTAAACACATTAATTTGTTTCAGATTTTGGTTTGGCCAAAGAATATATAGACTTAGAGACAAACAAGCATATCCCGTACCGGGAGCATAAATCACTCACTGGGACCGCGCGATACATGTCAATAAACACACATTTAGGAAAAGGTAAGGTCTAAATACTATCCCTCTTGTTCATATAAAAGTTAATGTATACTTTAAGCTTTCTGTTAATGTTAAATATAGTAACGTGCGATACAAAACAAACTTTAGCTTAAAGTTTTAACTTTTTCTTAATAACAAGTGGTTATATGTTTATCTGACTGCATTTCTGGTGGTTTCTTCTTTCCGCAGCAAACGCAAATCATGTAACAGGATATTTAGAAAATATATAACGAAAGATATAAAGAAACTGTTTTGCTAAAAAATAATGATGGCCGATTGAATAAATTTAGCGTTAATAAAGTGTACAGAAAAATCATCAAATGTCGTCAACTTGCAATTTTCGCAATATATAATTATCTAATTAATTCATTAAAACATGGGCTAAAGTCAGACCTTGGATTGTGTCAATCAAATACATGATTTGAATAAATACTGTGTAATTTGAATAAATTAATAATGTCAGATTTTTATTATAATCCAACCAACTTTAAATCTTCGTATATCGATCCAGTGGCATTGTTACAGTCTATGAATTATCCCAATGATTTTAAATGTATCTATTTTATCTATTTTTTCAATTTTCTGACCTTGTCATCTACCCTATTATAACAAAAATCTGACATAAAATCTGTTTTATGTCAGATTTCAGAAACATCAGATATTGATGTTTTAAACTCGTTCGTCAACTTCAGAATCTGGTATTTGTCGACGATTCCGATTAACTTCTATATACTAATAATTATACCGTAATTCTAGACACACTATAAAACCTAGCTATCTATTACTACACAATGTAGATAATAATCCATGTGAAAAAATGTGGTTTCCTTTTCCAGAACAATCGAGACGTGACGACCTAGAGGCACTCGGCCATATGTTTATGTATTTTTTACGTGGTTCCTTACCCTGGCAGGGGTTAAAAGCTGATACTCTCAAAGAAAGATACCAAAAAATTGGTGACACCAAGCGGGCAACACCAATCGAGGTAAGACATAATAGCTATATATGACCAAATAAATTTAAATAATGGTAACACGTTAGCCGCTAAAAACGCGAACAAAAATTTTGTACAAAATTGAAATCAGCACTAGCGTTGCAATAGGTGCAACACGCCAGTGCTGATTTAATTTGACATTTCGTCGTTTACAAGATCCGCCATCAATGTGTTGCAATATTTGTAGGTGTTGTGCGAGGGCCACCCGGAAGAGCTAGCGACATACCTGCGCTACGTGCGCCGCTTAGACTTCTTCGAGACCCCGGACTATGACCAACTGCGGCGAATGTTCCGCGAGTTGTTCGAGCGCCGCGGCTACGTCGACGACGGCGAGTTCGACTGGACCGGCAAGACCATGGTAAACAGTAGCGTCTCGTAGACAGCACGCAATGTATGGCATGCTCATAGTTCCAGTGTAACGGGGTTCTAGTGCGACCACAAGTGATTTGTGCAACACAGGATGTGGTATGCTGTTTTAAATTCATGGCTAATGAAAATTATATAAAGCTTATGTGGTTCAATTGTTTTCGGTTAGACATAGATTGGAAAAGAGATTTTTTATATCTATGTTTAACCGAATATATTATCCTTTTTAAACTATATAACTACATCTCTGTTGTGCAAATTTCATAGTGTGGGGGCACTTTAAGAGTTATGTGACTCGGCAATGTTTGCGTTTCAAAATAAATGTACAGTCGCTGTTGATGGTTCATTGTGCAATTTTGATATATGGGATTTTTGATGCTTGGGATTTACTGTTTTCATCGATTAACTTTAGAGTAATAATAGTGTTATTTTTATTATAAACGACTATATTATTTGGTTGCATTGATAAATGAATTATATTGTCCAGTTTTTGACTATTTAAAAGTTACACGGTGAAAACCAATGAACAAGATCCGTTGAAATTTTGCGCGGATCCTGTACATTCATCTTTTTCAATATGATATATACCTACAATATATCATAATAAAGGTTTAATATGTGTAAAAATAGACGAAGGTTGCCGAAGCTCATTACTTTAAACATATAGTACGCGCATTTTCACACAAATAGTTTGCGATTCGCATGACTAATCTCACGCACGTTCACCCATCATGCATATGGTTCAAACTTCATAAGCACAATACGCGCGATTCCACTATTGCGCTTTGTGGAGTAAGCAAATGAAACCAAAATATAGCTTCGAGATGAGACGCCACGTCCATATATTCTTAGTTTTAAAGACTAACGAAACCATTTTTCTATTAAGAGAGCGTGCGTGCGTTGCCTCTCAATTCGAGCTAAAAAATTTGATTTCCTTTTATAATATGATATTTCCACTTTACGCACATTTTTATATACATTGTAACAATTTCGTATATCAAATTTCTATGAACTTTCAATCGCGCGTACCAATTTTTTTTGACGCGAACATTTATTTTAATCATATGATCGTAGTAGTATCGTTTAGGTTTTTTTATTGCTTCTGAATCCGCTCCGATGAGATGACCGATGTCTTTATTATTCCCTTTCATCCGCTGGTTTCGTTTTGTCTCGTTCAGAAAAAAATTAAATCTGTAAATCGGGTTCTAAAGAATTGTATGGGGATATTGATCTTTAATTATATCTCAAACGATTCTCAAGTTCTTGGCGAAAATTTGACACCTTTATTGAACAGTTGATAAGAAGAAGAATAACACTTTCATCTAATAGCGAAAATGCCTGATATTTTATTTGACGTCGATAGTATAACGTAACCGACCGTCCAGGAAACGGTGGCTCCCAACGGTACTGAAGAATTGTCGTCAGCGAGCTCTCTGCAACCACTCATAGTCAAACCGAGGTTGGCAGCGATTAGAATGCTGTGCTGTAAGCCCAAAGTCGACGTCAAACCGGCCACGTCTAATAGAGCAAAAAAATGTGAACTGAGTATAGCAGCGAGTCTCAAATCCCCGACAAACAGTCAACAACAAAATGGAAATAATAATAATAACGAAAATAATAAGAATTAAATAATAAACCTTCATAAGAATTTGATATACGATGCGCTTCTATGTTCAAATGTGAATTGCGTTGCTTGCTTGTTCCTTGTCTTCCTTTTATAAAATTATAGGTAACTTTAGAGATTGCCATAAAATATTGTGTGATTAAAAAAAATTCCCGGCGCTCCTCGTAGAAAAAATGCATCCATAATTTAGCTTCAAATTCTCATAATCATTTTATCTGACAATCACATTATTTATGGCAATTCCTTCTATCAATTCCACACTATATCTCCTTAAGATCTGTATTATGAAAAGTAGAATTTTCTTATGAAAATTTATCAATGGTTTATCGACTAACGAAAAATATTTCTAACATGCCAGTTCTTAATTTGCAATGAAAATCCTTCCACACGTATTATACGAATGAAAAAAAATGTATAAATGTAACAACTTATTTAAAGACTTGTAGGTTCTATGTTAAATGTAGGATGGATCTTGCAGCCCATGTATACGTACGTAGTATTTTAAATAAAAAAAGGTAATCTTTTACTTTACATGATGATAGCGGTCAGATTTCCTACATTTAATATTTTTTATTAATTTTATATGATCTTATATTTAGGACTAGTGAATTCACAGAATGAGATAAAAAAAATCGGTCCTTTCTTGCTTCCCAATTTGTATCTACTGTCCTTTTTGGTTTTGTAGAATATCCAGCACAAATTGTCTTATGCTGCGCTTCTACTATTTTTTTAAATATTTTGTTACCTTGCGATTAGATTTTTTTTATTTTGACTTATTTTCCACTTGCAGCTTGTTTGTTGTCAATAAGTTAGGAATTCGTGGATTAAACTACAAAAATTTAACTATTCTTAGCTTTTCTCCATATTAGTAGAAATTACATATTTATTATTTGATTAATTAAATAAAAAAAGTACTGCTATTTACTGTGTTTTTGTGTAGCTTTGTTTTATTTATATATTTTATTTTATTATTTCTAACAGTATACTTTAAAGTTATACTTTCAAGGGCTAATTAACTAATACTGGCACTATAAGCATGACATTTGAGCACAATGATGATTTCCTAAATTGTTTAATCAGTTCCGACCAAGCAATTTTATAAATTATAATTTCAGTTTTTTTTTTCACATCACGCAGTAATTAATCGCAGTTAATTTGCGATTTATTTGTTTAATAATGCATTTCATTGCACATCGTAATTTAATCATAGCTAATTCAATTTTCATCTACCTACAAATATATGTATTTCTGTATTTTTTTGGCTTTTTGGAATTACTATGTTGGGATGGGTCACAATGATTCATTACAAATTAAACCGATTAAAATGTGAGTGTAAGTATTTAGGAATACAGCACTGCGAACTAATCCGATCCGGTGGTTAAGTTTTTAAATTCTTGGGATTTACTTAGCTTTGACTGTGGAATCCAACCAAACTTTTACATAATGTATGAGATTGAATGGGTGTTTAATATACATAAATCGCGCTGTGCATTGTTCACTGTTTGGGCACCATTTGTGAAACACGCTAGGCGTCTTTACCTATGATTGGCGTATCAAGATATTGACATTTAGTTCAAAAAGGGTCAGATGAGTTCCCCGCTGTATATTTCTTGGTGTTTTGCATGCGGCATGCTTTCGCTTCGACGCAGCCGGTCAATTTAGACGTGATGAGAATTTTGCGCAACGCTCCGCCTTCCAATATTGTTAAAACTAAGTCGCAAAAGGTCAGTGCTTACTGTTTATGTTCTGCCTTTGAACTGCTGAAGGTTTTTTATAGCTTTTACTGTTGAATACAATTTACTTTCTCGTTTTAATTTGATATTAGATTATTTAATGCTCCACACTGTCGCGGATCAGTTCGCCAAACTTGGACGGATTCGGCATCATTGCTGGGTTTTCATTGCCGTAATTGAAGACACAAACTACGCAATGTTCGCGCATTTGTGTTGACATCTGTCTGAGTTCGACTATAGTGTGCAGCCGGCATAAAAGTTTTGTGTATATTGTACAAGGATTCAAAACCTGTGATAGTATTCCGAGATATTTATTTTATTTTCTGTGCAAATTTATTGCATATTAAATGGCTTTCTTTTACACGTAGGCTGTATTATATTAAATGTTAACCTTGAGCAGTTCAAAAACTTTTTTACGTGTTGCTTTGTTCATGGAGTTCATCAATTTATTCATAAATTAACTCATTCTTTGTCAGATATATTTAATTACGGACTCAAATGTGATTATCTACGGAGATATCGATTTCGATTCGATCTTTTAGGAGACCATTCTTAAAATATCTCCGTCGTGAAATCACATATGAGTTTTTTAATTTTATTATGTCTTTTTCTCGCGTTAGTTTAAATCAAATCATTTTTTGTCACCAGATTTTCATATAGACACATATTCAATTTGACTGGTATCTATTTTAGAACAACCAATATGTTGTATACTTCGTTAGTTAACTGTATACCAAAATAAATACTTATATGATTATTATGTAAGGTTCGTTATTTTCTTAAGAGTCCTAACTTGTAAACAAATTTCACAGCGCTTATTGTTTGAATTTTGATGAAAGTTAATCAAATATTAGTTTAAAACTGTATATTATATAAAATAACACATACATTAGCCACGAAAGTAATGTCCTAGAACAAATATATTGCTGTAAAATTTTGAAAATAGATGAAAAGGTAACTTGTTTACATACTAAGACTTGTAATGAAAAACGAACTATATTTTGTGGCTAAAATTTGAAACTAATGGTTTTTGTCGATTACTATTTTCAGTCTACCCCTGTGGGCTCTATTCAGACCGGACACGAGATAGTAGTTTCGCCCAACCGCGACAGACATCAACCATTTCATAAGGTAAATATTGATTATCTACCCTCTTTTAAATATATTATTTTTATACTACAATATTTGGTTATAAATCGTTTTACTTTCGAGCTGATATATATTTTTTCTTTTATTCCTTATTTTAATGTGGAAATTCATTTTTTATTGTTATTTATTTGAACTGTATATGTTACATCGCCTATTTTTCTCTTATTGGCACTTTTATATAGAAGTTTATTGTTCATCCATGGCATAGTGTGGTAAGTAAATGTTGACATAGTTTTGATATTTTATCGCAGCTAATTATCGCGTATACGATATATAATTATGCGGTACATCAACATAAAATACGTACCATACATATTTTATGTTGATGATTTCATTATAGTACCTAATATATTTTACACTGTCACTGCATTCAAGTATTGAGTACCAGTAACACCTGAAATTTTTGTAATGTAATTGTAATTTTCGCTACACACATATGCCTTGGATATAACTTTTGCACCACGAAAGAAGCCCCGAGACAATCAGATATCAATCAAGTTGTTGATGTCAGCGACTGTAGCGCTGTGTCTGCTGCGCCCCAATCGCGCTAATCGCAATTGAACCTCGATCCTTCCACTACTTTTTAAGACCATTTCGATATAGCGAAAATAGTTTGACGTCGTCAAACAACAACTTATAATCGAAGCTGTAAAAAATGCCGGAACGATCGAAGTTCAATTACGGTCCAGCTCTAATTATTAGTGCGATTGGAGGGCTGGACTTCTTTCGTGGCCTTGAATAATATATTTACGCTATGCACTGACCACAGTCAGATACTCACACATTTTTTTGTCGACGCAGGATGATTTGTGTGATTATATGATTGGTTTGGTTGAGGACGATGAAGCGGCGCTCCTTACTGGAGAGGTTTGGTTTTATTATACCCTACTTTTGATAGTACGCTGTCCCACGCCTGAAGTACCCCTTGTCATTACCTGCTCAATAAATTGATAGCTTAGTCAATTAGTTCATTGTTTGTGACATTCCACAAGATGTGGTATTTTATGGAGGGCAGTCACTTCCGACGTATTGAGCGCATTAATAATAAAAATGGGTGCATAAAACGTCTTTAACGATTTTCTTCCATGAGGTACATTTTCTAGTGGAACGGCACATTTGAATAATACTCATATCTTGCTTCATTGACATTATATTTTTTTACATATCATATGTATAATCAATGTGCTGTCGAATATGTTGGGTGAATGGTTTATTGATTCATAAAATCATTTTGTCAAAAATTGTAATCACTTCATTCTATTTCAGTTCTTAACGACGATATTATGATGTTACTTCATCATATCTTCTACAAGAACTGCTTTCAAAGATCAATCTATTAAATTACATTTGATTTATTGAGCATTAGTTATTTTAGTTTATGGATCTCCCCGTTTGTGCTGCCATCTACATTATTGACATTACATCTCTTCGCGCGTCCTTGCGTAGGTTAGCCACATCGATCTAATTCAAGCATATCATGCTTCTCATAGCTTGACGCTTCTAGGGATTTCAGCTAGCTTCTTGATTTTGTGTGATTTTAAGAATTTTTTTGCCAATAAGGAAAACTTGTTGATATTTAGACTATTTTTTGCCACAGATTTGCGAAGACAAATTATATTGTTCAGACATTCTCAATTCTCATGTACTTAGCAATCTCTTGTGGAAAATCATGCTAACATTATTTATCTTACATTTTCATCATGCAACCTTTATGGCATAATCAATTCTTTGGATTAGTAAATGCATTGTGGCACCGTGAGAGATCCCCACTCCTAGATTCCTTTTACCCTTTTTAAGATAGGGTATTTCATTATGCAACCCGTGAGTCATGTTTTACGATTTGTCAGTTGTCCGTCTCTTAATGTACAGGTTATGGTGTAAATTTTGTGAGAACTAACGGCTTGTTTCATCATCCTCACAAAGTCCAAATTAAATAAATTGACTTTTCAAAGAGAGTGATTGTGCGATTTTAAGTAGTATTGTTATGTTTATGTCACAGACATCTGTAAATTATAATTATAGAAATGACATATTATAGTATCAGGAGTCATTGTAGTTTTGAAGATTGCACACACATACAAATATATGTCTTCGAAAGGCAAAATAATAGATGAATTTTCGAAACGATGCTGTGCTTCGAAACATAAACAGACAACAATGACCCTTCTAACTAAAAAAAAAAACAAATTTAAGTGGTTGCTATTGACTATTTTATCATAGTATCTATTGAGTGCAGTTGTAAATTCTAATGCACTTCAAGAAGAAAACTGAAAAACATTTAACTCGTTATTATCTGCAACAGTTTTCTTTTTTGCAATACATTACTCTCAAAAAAATCAATAAATTTTCTATGGACTTATATATGGTGCGCTGTTTTTTTCTAGTTAAATAAGAATAATTGAATGAAACAAGTCCATATTGTGCACTTGACCGGTCGGTGCATATGCACCGGTTGGTGGTTCAGAGGTAGAGTAGACTACTTAGTAATTAACATTTTATATTACAATTTTGATCTTTATCTAGTTTGTATCATACCAACAACTTTTTAGGTATTGACTATTCACAAGAATAGTCAATACCTAAAAAGTTGTTGGATATACACAAGTATATCCTTTGTTTTTTAAACAGCATTTTGAAAAATATTTTAATGGTACCATACTTTTGATAGCTAATATGGTACACATTTTCTTGTCGACTGTTTATTTTTAATATTTAAAGTATTTCTTTACGAATATAAATAGTTTATAGACCCAAAAATTTAATAGATTTCAATAAAATGCCCCATAAGGTATTTTTAATAACACTAGATAACCCTGAAATGGGTCCTGCCACATTACAGGGGGCTGTGAAAGACACTGGCACTGGAGGCACTACTAACACGGGTAGCAACTGGCCCCACAGTGGGAAAGCCACGCCCCTCACTACTGGACACCTCACCCCCGCTGACAGACACGGCTCCGTGCAGGTACGGAAAATCACCTTTGTTTAGTGATCGTTGTAGTTGAAAATTCTGAAAAATATACACTTCTGCGTTGGTTTTAATTTTACAAAGTTTTTTTACAAACCATATTTGGATATTTTTCGTTATGTTACCTGTAAATTCGTTTTTATTTATATAAATTCTTATTTCTCAATTTTAGTCAATTGATTTAGTAAAATCGTTTTAAACTGAGTGACTGTGAGAATTCCTTAGATAGTTGTAAATAACATTTAAATTTATTAGTTGTTGAATGAATCAGTTTTCCTATTGCATTTTCGTCTATATTGGAATGCCTATTTACATTGTGATCACAATATTGTTATTACAACACTATCCTAATTCGACACTATTAGACACAAATTTGCATGACCTAGTCGTCATAGATTTTATTTATTATTATTTACGCGTTTGGTACATTTTAAATTGTGAATGTATATTGGTGTTTTTGATTTTTAGCTGTTGAAGAATAAACATTTTCGGTATGTGAAATTTCCGGGCAGTTTGACAACGGTCAGTGAACATTGCGCGTCGTTGTGTGTATGCATGACGCTTTAGAACGCCGTAACCGATGCTTAAGAGCACTGCCAATATTCATTCATGAGTTGTGCTACGGCTATCTATACGTTGTAACTCCACTTCAAGATAATGTTTCAGTTATACTGATATAAGTCGGCTTTTACTTATCTGTATGATATAGCAATAAATATAATATTATTTATCAAAAGGTAGGATTTGCTATTCAATCTATTGCATAATTATCAAACGTTCAAAATAATTTGTTACTCATAAGCGCAATAAACACCCGCCGACTTTTTGTCGGCAAGAGTTTGATTTCATAATTATACATCAAAACTTCCGACAACTTTAGGGTTTTTGTATGCAACATTCAAAATGGCTGACTGATCATCGGAATAGAGAATTTTTTTTAAGTAATTAATTTATATCTTATATGAAACTGTTTATTATAAATTACACATTTGTACACAGTATCTTGATAGTGGAGAAAGAAAATAGCTAGACATTTTTTAATAATATGATATATTTGAAAACTAATTTTCAGTTAAATTGCGATTAAACAAATTTGCTTCTTTTAACACAAATAGTACCCTTACTATCCTACTTTATATAAGTACGACTAGTGTGAAAACCTTTCTGATTTTAATTCTTCTTAGGGTGAATTCACACCAATCGAGCGAATGGTCCTTCTATAGCCAGGCATTGGTTCTTTTGGTATAAACGCACTTTTAGAATCATTCACTAGCATTTTGCACGCCCTTTTTACTGTTAAATGTTGCACTTAGTTAGTTGATTTGTAGCGTGTCTGAAATAACTAGCACAATATTTATGTAATAGTAACACTAGTTTATGAATGTGTGTTAATTTTTATTTTATCAGTAACTTTATTACACATTTTTGTTAGAGAACGGCGCCGTTGATATTTCTTTACTATTAAATTTGGTGTGATATGAATTATTGAGTAAAAACAAAACTTTACTGAGTTATGCTCATAGTAGTTTCTCATTCGAAATTAAAGCAAAAGTGCACCATGTCAAACTTATGGAATTATCTATATATTCAAGCGCTGATTATTGCTACCATACGGAATTTTCGCATGACACAAAGGGGAGTACTATAATAAAGCCCAGTACGTAATGATCAATATACGCTCGTGTCTGTCATTCATTTACTTTTTCACGTAATCACCTGTGTTGAAAAAGTTATTCTGCTCCCTTCCGCTAACAGAGATAAGTTTTAATAAATTATTATAAATGCGAAACTTTGATGTGTTATTAAGAAATCCTCAAAGAAGCGAATTCCTATTGTGTGAAGAAGTTTAGATATATTCTGGGAATCTAGCAGTCGCCGAATAGAGTATTTTGAATACTGTTTCTCGTTTGTTTCTAATGTGTTTGCAGTTTAGATACCCTGATAGGTAAATAAAATATAATGTGTTACATTTATTGTCCCTGGAGACATTAAGTAATGCTAGAATGGAGGGGCCATAGCTAGGCTGCTCCCTCCGCTAAAGCAAAAACGAAACGCATGCGTCATCAGGCCTGCACGGGAAATAAAACTAGATGGACTCGGATACCTAGCTAGATTTAAGTCCGTGTCAGTGAATGAGTAGCCGCTGTCATGCCGCGTTCTTCTTCTTCTTATCTAAAATAATGTCAATGACCCTGGTATTTTTTTTCTTTTTGTGGATCTTATGCCTGGAGATGATAAAAGTTGGTATTGCAGGTGGTGAGCTCGACCAATGGCGAGCTGGGCGCGGACGACCCCACGGCGGGGCAGAGCAACACGCCCATCACGCAGCAACAGCACGAGGTCGATGTGGTCGACGACACCAAGTCAGTGTTCCAACTGTATGGACACCCTTTTTATTTTTTTTATTTTATTTTTTTTTCTCGCTTGGGTTGCTGGGATTTAGAACGCTTTAGTATTTTGCCCTAAGTCGTTTTTAGAAAAGTTGAGGTTATTCATTACCAGAATTGTGCTAGGGGAACATATGGATAATACAGCCAATCGTATGTCAATTTGTACCCTGCATTCACAAATGTCACCGATTAAAATTATTATTTTCAATTAGTTTTCTTGATAATCATGAGCACTTACTTTGACAATGCTTTTGCTCACATTTAATGCTTATATTAGAAGATATTTAGTGCTATGTTATTAAACTTTTAGCTTAAATTGTTGTAGGATTTAATTTTTTTGTCATTTATGATATTAATATTGCAAATGTCATCATAACGTTAACATCAGTTCGTTCTATTACTCTATTTCCATAGCTAATTAATTCACTTCTTGACTGTTCTTTTAGTTTTAGTTTATCTTTTTTAGTGTATATATTTATTTTCTTTTTGAAAACCCCTTTTCTTATAATTTCTGTCTTAGCGCGCTATACACAAAAGTGATAGCCAAAATTTGGGTTTGCATACAGCGCAAAATCATTATTTAAATGTTTTTATTACATTAATATTTTTTTCTTGACATTATTTATTGACATTTTAATGTGATTTTGATTAGCATACGGATGGATGTCTGTAAATCTGTATGTGTTCTTACAAACCTAATTCGCAATTTATCGGGTAGAATCTTTTAACTTAACTTCTCAACGGTTTACTGCACGGGTATACCTGTCGCGCGTTGAATGCAAGAATATCTTTGATTGTAATAGAAGCTTGCTTCAAAAAAAAACTTATCAATAAATTTATTGACAAATGATTTATAATAGTTTCGGTCCTCATTTGCCCCGACAGACTCTGTAAATCTTCATGCAGGCAATCTGTATATTCCAGATGTTGCTGTTTCTTCAAACGCAAAAAGAAGAAGTGCGCCGCCCGCGCGGGCAAGTGACGCGACCGCGCCTGACCGCCGCCGCCGCCCCGCCCCCCCCACCCTCCGCCCTCCGCCCCGCTCACCGCCCCGCTCACCGCCCCGCCGCCGCCCGCTGGCCTCAACGCAAGTTTATATAACTATCCGATAATTAATGAATTTAACACACGCATATGCTTAGACCGCCTTATTAATAAGAATGTTATTCTCTGATTAGGCGTCGAATTATTTGATCTTTGTTTTGCCCTTTCTGTTTTCAGTATTTGACATTGAAAGAACGAGACGAAGAATAACTGTTTCAAGCCTAATTATAGAATTTCATTTTAGTAATAAGAGAAAAGTTTCAAAAAAAAAGTTGGCACAAGAAACCTACCCTGTGGTAAACAAAATTGTTTTACAGTTATTTTACGAAGCCGAGAATAAGGTTTACCTCGATAATGTCGAGGTAAACCTTTTTATTGACTTCGTATATAGGTACTATTAACTAAAATATACTATCTGGAATTATGCGATGTAAAGTTAACTTCATAGTCTGCAAAACCAGTTACATTATTATATGAAAAATATAGACGCAAAATCGTTTACAAATCGAATGCCATTGGCTCGCTATTCGAATTTAAAGGCACGCATCCAACTGGTGACATGGCGCATTAATATTTGCTCTTTCCTTAATTCAGTTCGATGTGTTGTTTGACTGCAATCGATCGAAGATAACATTAATATTGCGCGTTTATGTTGGCTAGTGGATACTAGGTTTGAATTAGAAAGTTACCAATGTAACGACATACTAGACTTAAAATCCACCAAAATAGACAACAACGATATATTATGTCATCTCGTTCAATTCGATAATGATATAACACATCAACTCGACTAAATTGTAATAGAGTAAAAAAGCGAAAAATTGTCATTTACATATTTTTTTCCCAATCAAATGCTGATCGTGTTTTGTGTCATCCATTGTTACAATTTTCTATTATAAGTTGTGTGTGCTGTCTGTCTGTAATTATTTTAATCATCGCATTAAATTCCTATTAGAAAATAGTTTTCTGCCTTCACTATTGTGAAATTTTCATTGGAATTTACGTAAACGTAATAGAGTCGATTTGTCATAAAACTTAATGAGGTATTGACGTCAGCGGCGAATTTAGTCCTTATAGTATTGCGGCTGTTTTGAGTAGCTCTGAAATAACGATGCCGTATTGCCCATTTTACTTTAAACTTTTATATCGATTATTTTTATTGGCTCAGTCGCAAAAATGTCTTGGAAATGTTTCCACATCGTAAAATGTCTCATACGCAAAATGTCGCGATTGAGACTTTAGGTTTAAAAAGAGATAATAAAAATTGATTTAAGAAAATGGTATTATATTATTGAATAGAATTAACTAATCATGATAATCATAATTTTGGTACTTTTGCGGTAGAGTTATTTTACTACTAGGAAACATTTTAGGATATTTTGCGATGCCGCCTTTTTGTTTCGTGAATTCTATTCGCCTGTCATGTATATCACTATAAACAATTGAACCGTTTAGTTAGACATACATTAGTATAGTATAGTATAGTGATATACATGACACACGAGAATTATATATATATATATAAATGCTGGAATTTAACACACATACGTAACGCACTCTAAGACTAGTTAAGCCTCGCCTTTGTCTAGAAATAGAAACATTATACATATAACACATTGCGAAATGTATCCGACGAATTCGTCAGTATTCAATATGTCTGGTATGCGATCTCGGTTGTAATTATTTTATCAAACGTGATGTGTTCACACTAAAATTTAGGTCGGGCCGTCGCACTCTTCGCAAACAAATTTTGTTTGATGCCCAATGCTAATTCAATAAACTTATGTGCTGCTATGTGTACCAAAACATGCTAGTAAAAGGGGTGTGTGTATTTCTATTTTAATTTTTGCTTTATCTGTTGTAATTGCTATTTTTATTGACAAGGAAATAGTAATTGACAACAGAGGACATATATATATTCAGTTATACCTATTTGGGAAATAAACAAAATCTGTTCTATAATCGCCAGTTGGCAAATTAGTAATTGCAGTTGACAATTATCCGCAATAAAAAACCTAGGCGTTAACTTAAAATAATGAGAAAAACTATGTTCTCAAATGGTGGGGTGGATTTTCATTTGTGTTCCCGTCCGTAGCAAATTACTTTCATTCATCGACTTCACGGGTCCTTTCCTCATTCTAGAGCCTCATCTGACGGTGTCATTCCAACTAGCGCTCGGACAAATCGATCGATTTGTGTTATTGTGTAATACAGATTGTCCAATATGGTTTATTTACAAACAACAACTAAAAAAATCGTAATCGAGTTTCAAATGAATATTTATAGTTCACTTTTTACTTGAACTCGTTTTACTGAAATCATTGTTACTCATAATTCTTATTTACATGAGTGAGATCGAAACACATTTTCCCTTAGTCGATCAACTGGAATCGTCTGTGACAGTCTGTATTGACCTTAATCCATGCTAGACTCTTCACTCAAGCCTATAAATCTACATTATATTTAAGCGTAGGTATATAGATTTGGGACGCGGAGCCGACAAATATCATACAACCGTAGTTTTAAAAATATTTAGTAGCTGTGTAACGCTTGCTCCCATTTATTGGTGAAGTGTTATTTTTGTACGTCCTTGATTCAGTTATCTGTGAATGAGTGGTATAATTTTGTTATATAAGGAATGATTTACCATAACACGAAACTTTGTGACTTTATAATAAGTTGTGTGATGATGAACTGTACTTTAGTGGCGTGTGGGATGTCCGTGATAGGTATAATTAAAGCTATATAAACAAAAATTAAGATATAGTTTAAAATCATAATCGTCATCTCAAAATATCACTCTGTTTTTGGTAGAAATTTGGCTGTCCTTTTTCTTCTCTATGCGTACTTTGAATTGTATATATCCATAACTTCGTTTACTTTATGTCAATTATGCCTAAATAAGCATTACTTTATTTCCTCAAAGGGCCGAATTTCATTGCTTTTATGGTAATATATTTGAAGGTAGCTTTATAAAACTACAGTGTGCCTTTATCGGGTACTCCGCACGCCAATTGTATGCATATTCTAGGTTTTAACTTTATGTAGTCATTCTGTACTAAGTTCAATTTGTGAATGATAATTATTATTCGTTCCTACAGTGACGCCACTTTCCTATCTTTATTTATGCATATATTATCATAGTTTTAATAAAATGATATGAGGTAACAACTGGCAATTTCACGCAATAAGAAATTGTAGATGTAAAGTTGCATTATTTCAAATTATGTACATTTTTTATGGCGAGCATCAGTATGGAAGCGAATGGGTCGTTAAACGCATTAATAAATATAAATTATGTAGCGTGCAATAATTTGTGTGAAGATTCATTATCGATGTTCCCGTCGAGTCCCTGACGTATGAACTGACTTCTATTCTACAAGACTGAATGAAACATTTCACCTTGTGTACAAATATGGTTCTGGGCTCATGTCAATTTAATATAATTGCTATTCTTTCTCTATGGTCGAATGTTTCGACGATGTTAATATGTTTCGGATGGTTAGCGACCGGTAAGATCAGTCATTCCAAAGTTACGTCAGTTTAGTACGCAAAGAACTTTTTAGTCATTGGTTGTAGTGGTCCCAGAGCCTGCCCACTGCTGGGCAGGATTGAGATCGAAGTCGGGTGTGAATAGACTGAGTAAAGGGTTGTGACGCAGAATGTCAATATCGCAAAATGTCATAAATTAATCACTAAGGGTGGGTTGCATCAGTCAACTTTGACATTAATTTAACCTGCGCGGAACAGCGCAAAGTTCGCCTTTTTACCTAAACAAGGGCGCGCAGGTTAAAGTTAACGTCAAAGTTGACTGATGCAACCTACTCTTCGTGGATAATAATAATTTCGCGTGACGCTAACGTTAATTTTTCTTCTATTTATTTAAAATCAATTCGGTTAACGTGGTGATTTTGCTAGTGACATTGTGCGTTGAAACCATACCATCGGAACGCGCTTGCCATAGTCTGCGGCTAGTACCGTTCCCTAGAGGTTGCTACATGGATGGTGTATAAATTGTACAGCTTAGAAAAAAACACATTTGTATATTTTTGCTTGGACTGGCGGCAAGAATTCGACAAGCGTGATTTGCGTAGAAGTAAGATTTTTTAGATGTCACTATAATCAGCGTAATGCTATTTCGGTTGGTCGGGATGAGCGTTGGGATTCTTATTATTCCGACGAGCAAATATTTTGCTTACTCTTTGAGTGTCAAGGCAACTAGATTTTGCCACAATTTTGTTTTCCGTGTTGCCTGGGTTATTGTAATACGCCGTTGATTGAGAATTGGTTGAATGGCGTCTATAGTTGCCCTTGCCGCTCAAAGGGTCAAACTTATATTGTGCTGATCGTATTGACATTGTATAAGGTATTTCGGTTTAGTCACAGATCATGTAGTCATCACAAAATTGTATCCCAACATTAGAAGTTACTCATTTTGGCTAGTATGAAGTGTTTTATAACATAAAACATCTTGTTGTGTCGTTTTCATATTTTTAGAGAAAAAAATTACTTAGTTAATGCGAGTATAATGTCGATTTTTAAAAGACTCCTGAATAATTTTTTGATAAATTATTGTGGACAAATTTACGTGTTCTCCTCGTTAAAATGGATCGTTAATAGTTATTGTACAATCATTGCAGTATAATCGAATGTAATAAAATAAACAATGTAAGTCTTATAATACACGATTAATACCATAGTTGTACCTAATTGTTACTTTCTATTTGCTAGATAGAATAATCAAATTAGATTGGATATTGAGAAATCGAAGTCAAATTGTGTGATCTGTGAGTGGAGTGCTACAGACAATGAGTCGCGCGAGCGTTTTTGAGAAAACTCAAATTTGCATGAATTCGGATCGCTTTTATTGCATATGCACGAGAGGTGATTTTGCAAACTTGTTACTTCTGACGATGTGATTTCGCATTGCAGATTTGAGTTTGAACATGTAATTAAAAGTATTTTTGTTGTTTAAAAGAGCAAAGTTTGTACGTATCCTGAGGTAAACTAGCAATTCTAAACTGTATTCGAAAAAATAAATACTACCTAGTATTTTAACCTTAAAATGAAGCTAAGATCAACTGTAGTAATAACATGCTCGTTTACCTACTAAACTATGAATACGGAACCCTAAAAAAGAATAACAGAGACGAGATTAATGTTTGCTTCCACTTCAGATGTGTGCAGACTTTGCCTCCTATAATGCGTTTGTTTATGTATACTTACTTTAAAAATATGGTACACGATCTTTACACGTCTTTTTATTTAAATATACGTTTAAAAAATCATTATATTCGCATATTAGAAATATATAAAATTCCTGTTTTATGAATTTGTAACGTGCCAAGATTATCTGATTTTTGAAGTTGAATTTTCAACTAAAAGGCATCAAGATTGTTTACCTTTTATTAAAGTATAACTAAACAAATGTGATATAGATGATCTCTAATAACACTGTAAAGCACTCTTGTGTTCCATACTTCGCCTGGAATGGTTATATTTATTGGAAAGCTTGGAGGTAGATGTATGAGACCGCCGCGGCTCAGCCTGTTCTCTTCTAGTTAATTTATAAATTATAATTTTAAAAGTTCGCTTACTAAGTAAGTCATGTTCAGTCGCGGGCTTGGATACACGAGGAAGATTTTGAAGTATAGTTATTAACTTTATGTATTATATACAATACATGATGCTTTTCAAACAGGAATGAATTCTTATTGTAAGTATAAAAATAAATATTAATATTCATAGAAAAAAAACTCTCAGTGTTTATTTTTTCTGTAAGATTTATGGTAAATTTTTGCATACGCAATTTGACTTATATTCAGTTAAGGTCACAACCTTTCAGAATGGAAAATATTTGTTAACTCATAATTAAATAAAGCTTATTATAAGATATCGGTTTTTTTCTTTTCAACTATATTTCTGTTGCAGATGCCTCTGAAATTAAAACACACAAATCAATCTCTTATTTGTAGTGTATAGCATGCTCCTCTATTTATTTATATTTGCATACCTATATTCGGTAAAACATGTAGGTTTGATTCATTTTAAAATCAATTTGTTTTTTGGCAAATAAATATTTTCTTTCTCAAATGCATGCCATTACACTCAACTATTATGATTATATAGAAAACTACATATACGTAAAAATTATCCATATAATCGATTTTCTCTCGGAAGCGAAGCGTCTATCCCAGTACTCCCACTGAGTTGTCCCATAGTGGGAGAAAACAGACGATTTCCTCCCAGTAGTCCCCTGGGACAAGTGACACTTCTACACACTAACATAGATTTAGAAGGGCCGGCCCGCGGCCCCGTGTATTTCGTTCAACAAAAAACTAGTACAAGAGAATGTTTATTTTTTTGCTAGTCACGATTTCGACTGGCAGGCGGCCATTTTGAGTTACCTTTTTCGTCACTTTCTGTTCTCAACACACATTTCTTATTTTGTAGCAAATGTAGTAATCTTATGAGATTACTACAGTTGCTACATTAAACAGAATATGTTCTGTTTAATTTTTTCCTTACACAGTACATCCAACCGCATGTCAGAGAGCAAATTTCGCATTACAGATACAGAGTTCTTGAAAAATAAAGAAAATGTATAATCAGGGGAAAAGTGTTATGGAATTCTTAATAGAAAAACAATTGTATTTCTTACACATTTTATTCGAACTAACATCTGAAGTTCAACAGTTTCAGGACATTACGAACCAATTCTAAGTAGGTAAAGGAACGATAACTAACGCTTATAATTTGAACCTTAAATACACTAACACTGAACGAAATCAGGTTTTACAAATAATTGCACCAAGTTGTAACGTGAAAATGCTTAAAATAATAAAACTTACTTTCTAAATTGTATAACAAAAGCATGATTTGTAAAATAAATGTATCTGAATAATTATATTAATTTAGAAGTCTGTAATAAATACTCGACATGCATTCAGACGTAACATACGTCTTTTTGAAATAATACTTAAACTAATATAAAGCATACTTCTCAATCTCACTAAAGAAAGTACATATTTAACACACGATAGGCCACACGATATTCTCGAAACAACTAAACTAAAACATACGAGACACTTAATAATAAAAAGGAATAATTTCATTGCAACTAACGTTAAAATAATTTGTAAATAATAATAAAATATTCATCTGAAAAGGATAAGAAACAAGAAAAAATATATGGGATAAAAAAATATAGAATTTATGTAAAAGTTTAGAATTCAGTGCCGTTCACAATGAAACTCTTGACTTCGGTGATGTTCCTGGTTTCGTAGTCCGAGATCTCTTCGATTAGAATGTCTTCGTTTTTGACGGGAATCGGCGGGAATATGTCTAGCAGTTCCCCGAGCTTCCTGCCGGTAGAAAGAAGAGTGTTGCTCAGAAATCCGTTATCATCAGCGTTGTAGTCGACCTCGGGTGTTTTGTCTATTTTATAGAAGTGTTCATAGTTTTCCTCCTTGACGATTGGCGGCAAATAGTCTTTGCCGTCTTCGTAATCGAATTCCAGTTTTTTCATGCGTTTCTTCAAATTGGGCGGCCAGTCTTCGTCTATGGGGAGATCGACGTATCCTCCCGGGAGGACCTTCTGTGTGTCCAGGTTCTTTACAACCTGGTAGTCGTGATCGGAGTGGGGCCGGTTGAAGGTGATCAACTCCTCCATATTGAATTCTCCGTCATCTATTACTGTCTCGTCCAAAGCCATTTCTGTTAACAAATAAGTAAAGTTTTTAGGAATTTACCATTGCGTCCAACTAAACGCAACTAGAGGTGAAGTTTTCAAACAAAATTTTGAATATTGTCATAAATTTAACCACGTTATTACACTGTACGAACTGAACACGAAATCGGCAAAAATGAAATTGTAATTTCTTACGTAAAAGAGAAAGTTTGGTAAATGAAGCACAAAATTTCATTTTAGTTAGGGTAGTTTTCTTTCTTGTGAATATTGAACACTTCGTTTTACAGTATCTTATAATTCTAGTAGGTCTAATATCTATCTAATGAAAAATTTCTAATAAATATATAAAATTTTATATAAAAAATAATCCTGATTTAAAAAAAAAATCTCCGTCTGTTATCTAATGCACTGCGAATAACGCCATTTATTTATGACAATCATAAACTTCAACTGGGAAAATTCATTCAGTGGGTATTTGATATGATTACGATGGTTATTGGTAAAAAACCGCAGCGCACTTGTGACACTGGCGGACAACTAGAGAACCACACTCACTGTTGGTGGCGGACAGCAACGCCCTGGTGACGGCCCTGGAGGCCGCCGGCTGGCTGGGCACGCGCAGCTCCTCGCGCATGGACGGCAGCGCCACCAGCGCCACGGACAGCAGCAGAACTAGCAGGCACGTGGCCGGCTGCGCTGACTTGCCCGACGACCCTGTCGTCACGCCCGTTAGGACGTTCTGCAAGTCACACACAGGTCACATTGTAGACTATGAACGAGATTTACAATTTAAACCTATAATATAAATATGTCTGTTCGGGTTACATGTACGATATGGGCATCACTACTATTGAATAGAAACTAGTTAAAAAAGAAAAAGTTATAGTCATTGGCATCGGGTTGAGTGGCATGAATGTTAGTTCTTTTTTGGCAACTGATTTTGAAACTCGTTGGCTAATGTGGCCAGGAACAAAAATGACTTGTAATGATTTCCAATTTTGATCACCGCTTCGAGTGCGCCAACTGCAAATTGCTAATCCATCCAATCGCGCATTAATGAAAATTCTTAATGTTTGACATTGACAAAGTTATAATTGTGCCTAGCTTATCCTGTAAAAATACAAGCGGGCCTTAAAGGATTTCGTTCTTTAAAGTGCCACCAACACATTTATATCAAAAACTAAATTATGCCACTTTTTGCTTATAAATAAAATAAATTGATAAAAAAGAGATGCCGGCGCTAGTATGCTAGGCAGGTCATTAAGCCAATATGAGGTAATATTATGTATTTTTCCTGTCATATTGTCGTAATATCGTAATGGGAATTACCACGATCTAATAAACGTATTCATAATAGGTCGGATTTAGAGCTATTTTATTGTTCAATAAAAATAAGTACATAATATGTATCACAAAACTTTTACAAATACTAGTTCTTCATTTCATGAAAGATTCATGCACAAATGCCGTGGGCGAAGTAGTCGATAGATTATGAACAATAGAGATTGTAAATGAAAATTCACAATTTTTTGACAGTTTACAAACTCGCGAGATAGATTAGATTAATGTTCACTTACAATTTTGTGGTAACATACTCTTATCTCTAATTGGAATGATTTGTCCCAAAACTCCCCGGACCCAAATAGTTAATTATTATCTATCTATATCGCTATAATGATGACTCAGTCTATGAAGTTAAATATCCCGCGGTGAATCATAAAGACGCGAACGTATAAATTGCGATTACAAAATAAACATGTCTTTTTACACGTCTGCTTGATAGTTTTTGTTTTCAGAGTTAATGCAAAAAAAGTACGGTGTGAAGTACAAGCAATCGTGGTGGTGGTGGAAACGGAGGAAACATTCTCCGGAATTCCTGAGAGATCTGTTCAGAAGTGTCCGATGAGAATATAATATCTGATAATGAAATCTTTGGAAATTTTCAAGACAAGAAATTTCCGAGAACAGAATTTCCCATCTCTAGTGAGGTATCCTCAGATTGCTATGTTTCGAGTGGCTTTAACTTTAGTTAAATGTATGATTTAATAGTTATATATATTTACCTGTAGCCGCTTGAGTTGCGCGGTGAGCGTTTGGTTCTGCGACTGCAGTATCTTTATTCGCCTAATTAGTGTCTGATTTTCCGCTGTGCACTGTTTTACCCTGGAAATAAAGATTAATTAGTTTCTAAGGAAATCTAGACAAACTGTAGTTACATAAATAAATTAAGGAATTAATTTTGATTGTGAAAATTAAAGTAACAGGGCGCGTAATTTCTTAACGCATTTGCATCCCGGAGATTACTAACACCTCCAATGGTGCATGTGCCGCACAAAGCCTTTTGTTTGACATTAACAAACCAATGGTAAAATTTATCCCGTTAACAATCAAGTAAGGAAAATTGTTTGTTTGTTAAACACATAGCAAGCTATCAGTGTGAAATTGAGAATTCGTTACAGGCATCTGCCTGTAACGAATTCTGTGGTTATCTAACCACATGTTTTAATCATTTAATTTCATTTAACCATGAAATTCTTGAGCCATGAGAAAATCCAAATGTGAATTAATTAGCTGAAACGCTATCTCACTCATTGCCATTATAATAAGTGGAATAACACGTTATGTTTTTCGTTCAAGTAAATGAACTGCTAAAAACTGGATTTCCTCAACAAGACACGGTCACAGTGCCTATATAAATCTGTGGATACAATTTTACCTTGAAAAAAATAAAATACGTTTTTAACTTGTTTTCCAAAAGATTTATCGTTGAACCGTTATTACAAATTTCCTACGGGAACAGTATTTTTCTAGAGATGAAATGTAGGCTATGTTCTTCTCCGTATTCTTAACTTTATGTATGAAACATTTCAAGCATATTTGGTTGATTAGATAAGCGAGAAGAAGTAACGAGCAAACTTATTTTCGCATATTAGTTGGGAAGTTGGGACGTGTAAACCCAAAATAGTTCTCTATTACAGATGTAGGAAAACAACGTAAAATGATGATTCACCCATCGGTACAAAACATGCAAAATTTACATCAGCCACATTTGGCCACGCGGTTGCAACCCATTGGTCGGATACGTGGATCCACAATCGTGGAGATATGACGAAATTTCGATGAACGGAACGAAACAAACGGATGTTTCGATAATAAATTAGTTTTTAGGTTGAATTTTTTGAGAATATGTACTCTCTCTTGATGATTTATAAGCGAAATACGAAAAGGAGAAGGCAAATCGTAAAACCACTTCGTTTATACACTGTAAAGAAACAAATAATTCCACGTTATAATACCAACAGCACTATGCCTCAGAGTAGGGCTTGCTTCCCCTTTTGTGTCTAAATTAGAATAGAATAAGAGTATAATATATTGTCGGAAATAATCTCCGTGACAGATTTTATTCAATCTCGCATAATTATGCGCATAATAAGGCTGACATTCAATGCCTTACATAACGTGGCCTAATTCGCTCATTACACCGAACAACTTAAATACGGCTTAAAATTGTGTTTCGGTTAATTCCAAGAGATAACTAGTTATTTAAAAGAAAACAAACTATAATTTGCGCTTTGCCTATGTCAATATTTTTAAACCTTCCTGACATGACATGAGTATTGAGCCAAATCCTACATACCGCATACTTTTTTTGGTGAAACAATTCAATAACAGCTTTGTCCTACCTACTTACTGTTCTAGCCATAGAGATAAGAAAAAGCAATATGTTATTATACCTGTCTTCAAGCCCGTCGACGTATTCCTTCTTCCTCTTCCTTGAATCTTGCGCTGAGATCTTATTCCTGATCTTGCGCCTGATCCTTTTCAGTTCTCTCTCTTCATGCTTCGTGAGAGGGTAGCTGGTCGGCAGCGTGATGCCTTCCTTCGCGAGCAGTCGGCGCTCCTCGGCTGTTAGAACGAGACGGGGATAGCCGTTGCGTCCGTCGTTCACCTCACGCTGATCTGTGTCGTCATCATCGCTGCGCTCGCTTCCAGAGTCATCTAGAAATTAATGTAGAAATAACCGACTGTCGAAATTGAATATTTTATCATTAAAAACCTTAGAAAATATCAAACGTTCATTACGACTATGACATTAAAATATTTCTTTCTTCAACCTTTAGTATGTCCGGAAGTTAACACATTTAAGTCAGTGTTAGCAGAAGAGCTAATATTGTTACAACACTCAACGGTGCGCAAGCGTTTGACTGATACAAACAAGAACGAATACAACACACCAAAACCGCTGACAAATATCTATGAAAATAAAGTTAAAATTATGATGATGAATTATCGAAGAGGCCTAAAAAAATTACGCGATTAAAAAATTACCCTTTAACATCCCCCATTAACAATTGGGAAATATCTTCTAGCTCGGGCAGATGCCGACGCGAATGCATGAACATTGCGTAGTTTATGTGAGTGCTTTATTTACCGCAATGAAAAATAAACAATATATACCGAATCCGCCAAAGTTCGGCGAACTTTTCACGGATAGTATGGAGCCGGCATAAGAAACAGAATAAATTATGCTCAGCAAAACTTCTAAATAAAATAGATGAAAGTATTGTAACTCCACATAACAATAATCAGTAAATTGACATTTTAATCTTTTCAGGTCAATTTTGGTTAATATAAAATTACGTCGCGTTTACGTAACACTGATAATAACAGAATGTGGGAAAGTAGTCTACTTTATGATAAATGCTTCAAGATACACGTTTCTGTCCTAATTCTCCAAGCTGGTTTTTTATGTTTTATTGGCCCATGTCTTTTGCATAATTTTGATAATATTAATGAGAAAATTTTTATAAAAAAGAGATTTCAATAAGAAATTGGTGTTACAAAAATGGTGACTTCTATCATTTTTCATATCTTAATATTACGAGGAACCATTGAAGGTTTTTCATTATTATTTTATATTTTTTACAAACAACTAAACATTCAGAGGCATAAATTCTATTAGGATATTTTCAATATAACTAGACTATATAAAATATATTCCATAATAACCAGTTTACTACAACTAGCTGTCGTGAAACATAAGTACGCGTGAAAAGTTAAAACTATAACAATTTACACAGAACGAGAAATGTAAACTAGAGCGATAACAAATACTATTCACAATCTAAGGTCACACTATTATTCAATTCAATGCTTATGCACGCATGGCGACATACACGTTTTAAAACACGTGGTCATCTCACATATAAGTCGTAGAATTTCTATCGCCCCGTCCAAACCGGCATTTCTACTTTTAAACTAATTTACAAAAAAGACTGGCCGAATCGCTTGGTTTTAAGATAACATCAATGTTAACAATATCAATAGTCTATTACATTTTGGGAGTCCATCGGAATAACTGTATGAATCTATTGAAAGATTCTTTCAGTTCGAATTGCTTGTAACACCTACAATCATCATTGCAACGAACCGTTAGTCAGTTTTTTTTTTAATTTTTATACGGTAAAAATATTGTTGCTCAAATAAGCATAACAGATATCAGAGACGCAATAAAATTGAAGTATGAGTCCATTGACCAAATCATAGCAGTGTCGGTCACCCCTAAATTATCCGAATCGATATTAACTATCAAATAAAAATAGAAGAGAAACAGACGTGTACAGTCAACCGCATGTCAACTTATGCAAGTGGATCGCCACATGTGGCGAATTTGCAATGTCGGTGGATACATATACTGTTAAAGGTACATTCTTAAACGAAAATTTATTAATATTCAAAGTGTCATTTTCACATACTATTGTTATACGGGGTATGTTGTTTTTCTAACATATGTATTGTATCTAGATAAAACACTATATGAAATGTTGAGTATTCGCTAATGAAATAGCTGCGTCCCTTTTTTATCTATATGGGAATTTTGGGACAAAATATACGCATGCACGTGCATTGAGTTTAGCTAGGGCGCACCACATCGTATGTAGTGATGACGAAAATGTGCGCTTCAATTGAAGTAATCTTGTGTCAAATGCGTCGGGGACTCACCACAATTGCTCCGGTCGTAGTCATAATCACTCCGGGACTCCACTTTGAAGTCTTGTATTTTGCTCTGGGACAAAAGGTTAGCCGCCGCCAGTTTTATATTGGGAGAGTTCTTCAAATCTGCTGCGTTGATGATCTTGATGGATTTCAAGTCTTTCATGTCTTTTATTGTTACTGGCAACAAAATTGATCTAGGGTTGCCAGCCATTGGGGCTACCCTGATGACTCGTCTTTGCGGTGCGACTGTTTCAACAGGTTTTGAATATACTTTCGTCTGGGGATTAATAACCTGGATATTGGAGACTTTGACGGGTTTCTGGGGCTGCGCTTTGACAACCAATTGGGGTTTGGGCGTCGCGGACACCTTTACCGAAGGCTTTTGCACTTTAGGCTGGACAGCCACTTGTGGGGTTTGGGAAAGACGGCGCTTGCGCCCGCCCTTTCCTGTTGACAAAAAATGGATACTTCACTTACCAATCTTCAACATCTTTCTACTAAAAGCAAAGATCAAGCAATATTTGTTTGTTTGAACAAGTCAACTTCTGGTACTCGGAGGAATCATTTGGTTACTGAGGAATAGGGAAAAGATAAGTGTAATTTCTGCGCATCATCCGAAAGCTCGGATGTTTTTTGAGACGCCTTGACCCCTAGTGCCAGGAAAACTTTTCCCTCTTTCACCTGGGCTGCCATCGTCATCACATCATTTGAAAACGAACCCAAACCCACACCCACTATGGCTACGACTCTTGTAATATTAAACGAACGTCTAATTTTAGAGATCATTTTCAGACATCCGAAGCCATGATTGACCCTTTGCAGTTGCAGCATGCATCTTCATTACTATCCAATATACTGTTCATTAAGTATTTAATTGGATTTTTTTTATTAGATGAGAATAATGTGAAAAACTTAAAATGAAATGTATCATCACACTTTGATAATATATATCGCACATTATTAAAGTCAAGGAGGAGATAAAAGTAAATATTACACTGCTCTCAATTTCAAATCTGATAAAATGCAAAAAGAAAGAGAAAGAACACTAGTATATAGTACAATGCGAGTCCGTTATCGAGCGATAACAATAAGTACAAAATAAGGCATGGATTTACTAATACAATTCCGCCGTAAAAATTATTTCGTAAGTGGTAACCATTCTATCGATTGAATCGAACAACCTTGCGGCAGTTTGATAGCAAATAAGAAAAATTCCTATTCAAAAACAATTATCGAAAATGTATGCACAAGTGTAAAAAGAACGACTCAAATTGTATTCAATTTATTGAAGTATCGACCTGATACAAACATTCGAAGGCCAATTGGAGATATTGTAAAGGAATAGCAATGTGAATGCAGTATATAATAATTGGTGAACTAAATGATAAAGTGTAACTATGAAACAAACTGGTGAGATAACAGAAGCATACAATGATAAAAGCGAAGCAAACAGTTCTAATAGCATGAAGATGGCACAGTTTAACTTTTACCTAAAGAAATGTATGATAATAGAAAAACTAACTGTTCCCTACGTACAAACTGTAGCTAGATATCTATTTATTTAGAAGCACAATTGAGGTGACAAAGGTTGGATAGAAATTGAACAAAAAAATATCTTGTTAATTTCAAGAAAAATACTTTAAAGAGATTGTAGCTACCTTTCTATTTTTAAGTAAGAATAAGAGACGCCTTGACTAGACAAAGCAAATATAACGTTTGATGAGACACACTTCTCCAGTTTTGCCATTGCATCGTGCTCCAAATAGCACGAAAGTACATTGCATAAATTGCATCTTTATTTCTATTTATACTCACTAAATATTAACTACCAGATTTATTTATGTATTATACAGATGCTTCATCTTCAAGATGTAAGCTGCAAATATTTTATTAGGACAAGAATAAATAAATGATGGTGATTTTGATCAAAATTATTTACGTGCTCTGTTCAACAAGAGTAAATTTATATTATAAATCGTTTTATAATCGAATATAGACTAACTATAAGGCACTGATCACGCACTAAAAACAAGGTAAGTAATTTAAAAAATAAACTATTTAGAGATTGTTTTAAAAATCAGGTCAGTTCGCCTTTGCCTCCAGCCGGGTGCTCACTGCTGAGCTTATGTCGTGATGTCCCGATCTAACCTTTTAAGCTGACTTGAATAAAATCTCACACCAGTTTTAGTAATAACACTCTATAAGAAAGAAAGATCATTCGTAACCCACCCAGTTATAAAAGTAAAATACTCACCAGGATTTTGGAATGTATTGTTATTAATGAAGCCAGGGACGACGTTCTCTTCGAAGTCCTGCATGTCAAACTCCACAGCGCCATTGGAGTCGGACTCCTGAATGACCACCTCCTGAGTCTCAGGGCTGGTGGGCTCCAGCCCAGCTGTGACCTCCTCATCGCACGAGTTTTGAATCAGAAACGGTGACAGCTGTTGCTCGAAGTCGCTGAAAGAAAAGGTGATATTTCACGACCAAATTCAAATTATAAACTAAATTTATCATGGTAATGGCTTCAAAATTTTATTGAAAACTACTCTACTTCCAAAGCGCAGATGAAGAAGAAGTGGCGCAACAAACTTTACCGCAGCTGTTTTTTCAAAGACGTCAATAAATAAATGTGAGTTCTATGATTACCAAAAATGTTGTACTTTGCGGGACTCCTTAAAGAAGATATTAGAAGCATTATAACCGGAGAGCATGTTATGAAGTGAATGATACGACTATATAGATGAAACGATTGCGGTTTGTTAGGATCGTGGCTAGTGGAAATACCTAGTCTCTGCCAACCCCCATGTGAGAAAGGCGTAATAATATGTATATATGTATTATGTGTAGCGGTACGCGGTATGGAATTTTGGCTGGATACGTTGCGTACCCGAGCACGGATGCGTTACAATTCCATACTGTAAACGGGCACAGTTACGAATTACGTATTCGGTTTAACACCGACCTTTAATGTAAATGTATTTTTGTTGAAGAAATTATTATTTTCTTTATCTGCCTCAACTGAGAGCTCAATTATTTATGAAATATCTTAAACACCAAAATTTATAACAAGCATTTGCAGCAAAAAAGTTATAAAGAAAGCAATAATGGTGGTATCAATGGTGTTCATTGTCAAAAATAAATATTATGCGGGTTGTAATAAAGTATAAAAAGTTATATAATAATATCAATGTTCTGAGAGTAGTATTACAACATCATTGGCGGGCTTCCCTAATTGTTTTTATGCTTAGAAATATTCAAATTGTCTGCATGTTATCAGAAGATTCGAGTTAAATGGCACGTGTTTGTGTAAAATAAGACACATATTTATAAAAATCTAAATTGGATAAGCAGAAAGTTTTTTTAATTGAGTGATAAAAAAAATGTATCCAGATAAAAATTAAATACTATTTAGTCAATCAAGCATCTACTTTTGGAGTGAAGTCAGGTAAAGAAAATGTTGTTATCAAATTAAAATACAAAACTAGTATAGTTAATTTATCAAAACACATCTACTTTAGAGCGAAGTCTGGTATATTCGGTATGCAAATGTTATTCTAAATGACGCAAAACATAAGCCAGCGAAGATCGAGTTAACACGAACAGATAATGAAATGGTAATTACTACAATGATAACACCTCTAGTTGACTTTCATGTAAACGTTCAAAATGTTTATCAAATATATGTATCTTTCATACAAACTGTCTTTGAATGTAAGAATTCGAAATGTCATCAAAATCAATCCAGTGGTTAGGCCGTGAAAGCGCGTCATATATAATATTAGTATGCAGTATGGATGTAAGAATATCAAAAAGTATTTCTATATTTTTGAAACGAAAACTATGAACTTAATTATTTTTTTAAAAACAAATAAATAACGATCTTTCATAATCTATGAATAAATGGGAATCTCACATAGCAAAAATATAAAACATTTATTAATAAACATGGAACATGCAAGGCGAAATCATTCACGCATTCAATAAATACACGAAAATAGTCATACATGTATTTACAAAAACCATAATGACCATGGAAAAGACAACAATCAACCACAAGGTAACCAAAAGGCCAAAGTCAGTCTCGAGGAACAATTTAAGAAACTTGAGAATTTTAATAAAACAACTTTTATGGGTCTGTCTGTAGTTCAAATGTGAAAGGTCGCACATAAAATATATTTATAAATCCGAGAGATATGGACATTTCAATATCGCATTATTATTTCATGACTCGAAAATAGTTATAAGCGCTAACAGAAATACAAAATCCCTATTACTCATATTATAAATGTTTTGTTTACTTATCCATCTTTCACTTCAAAATGGAGAAATAAAAATAAAGTGATTATTTGAGTGAAGACAGCCTTCTTCCCCAGGTCCGCATTGAGTGGAAAAATACGTAAAGGAAGGCCGAAGAAGAGATGGATGTAGTGCGTGCTGAATATGGCCAGGAGGAATGTAACAGATCGATTAAAATTAGTCTGGGAAGAAGTGGAGGACACTGATATGCTGTACCGACCGACCCCATATAAAGTGGGATAAGGGTAGGCGGATGATAATAAATAGAAGGATGGAAATTGACATTTATAAGCTACTTTTTGTTGCAGACAACAGGCAGTGTAGCTTAATAATATACATATAGAAAATTTCAGAAAATCATCTTAATTTTATATTGTAAAAGGCAGTTAATGAATAGATAAGACTAATCAACATATCTTACTAAGAATGTTGTTTTCCAGAAAACTTATCAGAAAATACACATTTTCCGTGTGTAAAGATATAAACAGACTTAGTTTTGCACGAGGAAAATTAAAAGAAATTATTATAAGGAATGTGAAGAACAGATCATTATTTAATTAATGATGATGAATAGAGGAACTGAGAATTTTGAAATTTGTAATGTTCATTTATTGAAATAGAAATATGTTATAACATTACTGTTATATTATGTAACATTCGATTTATCTAAGAAGGAGATCCTATATCAAACAATATTTTGTGAATGAAGTGATAAAACATTAACATTCAAAAATTACGCTCCAAAGTTCCTTGACTTTATTCACAAACGATCAAACCCAAGCCAACGCGTGTGTTAATCATTATCAATTTTGACAAACCTATTTGATTTTGACAGAGCAGCGTACGAAAGGCCATCAACCTCATTCTGACATTGCCGGTGGAAGCTTTTACTCCCGTTATTATAACTAAAGAGATTTCAAGGTTGTAACCAACGCCGAAACTAAGCAAGCCAATGAAAATAAACGTATCGACAAACTACATATAAAAAAAGTATATGTACTGTTATTCTATCATACACGAATGCGTAGACATTACAGTTATCTTTTTTACAATGTTTAACAATAACAACAAGATAACAGGGATAAAATATGAGATATCGTGGATATTCGATAACTTTTTACAAGTAAAGATAAGTTTTAATTTCGATTATATAAAAGGTATTATATATTTATATTCTTATATAAAAGCATCTGTGAGCGAGTGAGCGGATACATTGATTCTTAATCTATCTAAAAACTTTCTCCTTGGCCTTCATTTCGTGATTCAATTCATATTGGTAAGTGGTTATCAACAGCCAATTTGCAACTTCATCAATTAGCACGACAAGTCGTCAAGTGTTCTAATGATGGACATCACGAATATTCGATATCACATGAAGTACTTCTTATTAGTTCATAGAACAGTTTAAACCACGAGCCTATCAAGATAATATTCCGTGAAATTTTAAATCATTGCCTATTAAGCCTTATTCCACGCTGTATCAGACACTCACTGGGCTACTCGACTGGAATGTTAAGCAACAAATAGACAGACACGTATGCTAAAACTTTAGATGCAAGGCCCACGTTGCATCATACATGACTCAATGCGCGACCGCTAACGGTCAAAATGTCTACGACTCCGGAACTCAAGTCCTTTCCTTAACATACTTCTGCAAAACTTAAAGAATTGTGCCAGAAACATAAGTCTTCACCTAATATAATCCTCTAGGTAGTCTTAATTTTCATTCTTAAGTAAAAATAACATAAATGTAGTAGCTCATCTGTTTTCCTGTCTAAGGAAAGTCCATGGGAATGTTACATGGAAATGGTGAAACGCAATGTAATAAATCAAATAGTTTCTCATTGTTGAGACATTGCAATAAATGAATCTGAATCTGAATCTGACAACTATTATAGGTACCAAAAATTCCTCGGGTCTTGGTTCACAATTTTGAATTGTACTAATATTACCAGAAACAAAACGAAACGATTTATTAAAAGATCCAATCGTTTCTAGAGCACAAGAACATTGAAAGCTCCAGTAACCTTTATATATCTGAAGGACCAGATTGTTATGTAAACCGAAATGACAGTCGCCAACACGTATGCCAGCCAAGTGAGATGTATCGCAAATGTGTTGCATCATGCAATTCTTTCAGTTCACGATCACGACCGGTTACAATAACCTATGGATAAACGATTTCAACATTGACGAGATTTCTTGTAGGTAATTAACAAATTAGGAACACAACTGTCGTGAACATGCAATTTTTGAATTGTTTAGTAAATATGTATATTTATGGTATGGCTATGGTATTTTTTACCACCAATTCCTAATCATGGAAGTTCCCTATGTCCTTCTCCATAGTCAAACTACATTTATAAAATCAAAATTTCATGAAAATTGGGTAAGCAGATAAAGCGCGAAGAAGAAAAAACAAAATTACTTTTGCATGCATGTATAAGTTGGGACAACAGCGGATGTAACTTCGTTCCTTGTGATATCGATAAGATAATAAATACTATTGATAATACGGAGTGTAGTAATAGGATTAAACTTAATCAAGAATTATATATATATACTAAAACTACCGGTTGGTAAATTAAATAAGTGGTTGTGTAAATTATGTATTTTCACACTTTATGATGACAATTTCGGGTGTACTAAAATACCTATTTTTGTTTTATCTGTTACAAGAAGTTATTATTTCGTTGTCTAGTTAGTAGATATCTAGTGGAAAGTTCAAATTGACACCGACCTAAATTCATTTTATTTTACATAATTATTGAAGCTAACGTCAGGTACTTTTGGGCGACTCACTATATGGCTTTGCGGAAAGGTGTCCACTCGAATCGCGAAGACAGTTAATGTTGATTGACACAAATGTGTGAAATGGAGAAAACAATGCGTATCGAATATTTCTATCTAGACGGTGTTTCTTTTCAAGCACATTGAGAAGACACTGGAAAATTTAAAATTAACCTACTATATTAACTTGTCACAGGGTCAACAAATGGAAAAATCGGTGCATATTTATATCTGTGTTGCATGAACAGTTTTACACCGGAACAAGTAAACGAGAGATAAAACTTTTTACATCAGTTAGGGGAGCAAATATGCAGGCAATGTGGTGAAATAAATACAAAATTTTATTATTCTAGTCGTGTACCAGTGCACATACGTCAGTTTGACGACATTTTACGTGCTAGAGCGTGGTGCCTCACGCGGAATAAGCAAATATTTCTCAGGGTAATGAACTCGGCGACCTCAGATCATTTTGTTTATCGCAATCTGTCTAATATGTTATCTCAAATAGGTATCGTCCAATGATAATGTATCTATTCTTTACTAATTGCTCTTAATGATGACACAAAATGTGACTAATGTTAGATAAAACTTTAAATGATTAATATAGGTACATAAATAAATATTTATTTAAGATTTTACGTGATATATATAGGTTTCGTGTGGATAGTATAGAAAGGGCTGCTAGGCAGCCTCCTCTAACTATGCCGATTAATTTGACGTTCAGACAAATTGTAGCCGAAGAAAAAATATAGGTACCTCAAAACAAAACAAACGCACGTGAACCTACTTTCCCTACATCAAACATGTGTAATATCGGTCAACAAAACGTTCCTGCATGCAGACAGGGTCGATACAGCTATCGATTTAAATGTCCCAATTTACTGTGATGGCATTTTTATAGCTATTTCAGCTTGGGTCGCCACGATATATTTAATTAACAGGAAAGCATACTAGTGCTTTCTCTGCGGCTTCACTCCCAATTTCTTGGGTCACTTTTGAGGTGAATGGTAATGGAATCCATCAGTTCTTTGAATGTAAGGGATTAAAACGTCATAGGTATAACATGTAAGTGACACGTGCGTTAAACGCCTGAAATATCTACGTTTAAATGTTAATACACATTTTCAGAGGTCTACTAAAATACAAGATGAATACTTTTTTAAACTTACAAAGCAGATAAACCAACATGCGGCCCACCTGATGGTAAGTGGTCACCGCAGCCTCTGGATACACAAGCGTCACTAACTTTGTGCGCTTGATTATTCCACGTACTGACTAAAATAAACAGTATCAAAATGTTTTTGACTAAAATGTACAGAGTACTCACAACTCAGCCGGATCACTGGACAAGCCGCTGTCAGAACTGGAGCTGCTCGGGGCATGTGAGGGGGGCGCGATCGTCTCCGGACACAGACTGAAGTCAGGCATCGACTCCTCCAGGAAGTTCAGTGACCCCTGCTCCAGGGAGAAGATGTTCTCCAGAAGGTCGTCGGACGCCGCCCATGTGTCCGTCTGCAATGAAAACGGCTTCACATAACTGTGTACAACAATCCGAATGCAGCTGTCAAGGCGTCTCGGTACGAAATCCATGGAAGGATACAGAGAGGTCCTACGCCAGGACGAACCACACGCCTCAATTTTTTTCATAAATGAGTAAGAGATAACATGGAAGTCTTCAATATGATTTGTGTTCGTGATTCCTCTTGTGTTGCACACACCCTACCTGTGGTTGCAGTGAATTTTAAGTGGAAGGAATTTTAAATATGTGCTAGTATGGTAATGTATAGAAAATACAATTTAAAAATATATGTATATGTTATACTGAATCAAGAAAAAGATACTGTTTCTGGAAGAGAGAACTATGTTTCTAACAGAGTAGGTAATTTTCGGATAAAAGTACCCTGTGCTATTCCAGGTAATATTTTAGCCAAATTTATTAACAATTCGTCCAGATTTTACATAGTTACACACATACTTTCACACATACATCCTCACATACTTTCGCATTTATAACATTAGTAGGAAATAAACAAAATTTATGCAAATCAAGAACAATAGTAATATTATATTTCAAATCAACTTTTTCATTTACTGCTTATTTATCAATCCTATTGCAACATACTTAGTTCCAATGTACCTTGTGCAGTGGTTACTTTTTCAGGTCATGAATGCATTATGTTAGACCTACATAAAAAAAATTGCTTCATTTTAAAGTCCAATTTTACTTAGTGTAATCAGTAATTTTAGGTAACTTCTAACAAAAACTTAATGATGATGAACATGCTTTGCATACTTATTGAGATAATTAATCTTCATTATGTAATTGTTCTGTTAAGAATAGGCTTCTCAAAAGTTAAGTTTCAAATCATGAAGCTAGTTGTTAATTAGACATCAAGAGTACATTAGTGGTTAAACGTAATATGTAATTAAAAGTTTAAGAAGACAGTCTGTTTATATTATAATACCTCAAAAATGCTATTTATTATCATAGTTTAAAAAGTCCCTAAGTTATGTTGAAAAGGCTATAATTAGGGCATTTGAAATAATTAAATCTCAAATAAATAAAATTAAAAAGGATTTCAATTGTAGTCTTTACATACTTCATAAATGCAAAGTGAGTTTGTTGCCTCATGTTTTTCCTACTGAACCAATTTTTTTAACCTGTTAATTGCACAGAATTGTGACACAATAGATAAACAATTGTTTGACTGGTGCATTTGTACCAGTTCTAGTTAGCAGTACAGAACACATAGAACACCTTTCAACCCCGCAAAAGTAGGTACTACTATAGTAAATATAGTAAGAAAAGGTATTACAATAAATAATTGACTGATGAAACATGAAGGTAATATGTAACGTTCCGACACCTTATGCAAAGGTCATAAGGTACCTTTACCCATAAATTGTTACATATAGAAAACAATAACAAGATGTTTACTTAGACTTAGACTACAGAGTTATATAAGGGAAAGGACAGTGTGACTAAAAATTGACTTATAACAACACATCTAATTGGCATAACAACTGTCTTGTGAGGAAGAATCCTAATTCATGACTCATATAAGAACAAGATCAGAGTTGGGTTTGCTACTTTCATTTTCTAGACTTTTACTTCAAGATTCAATGATGTGAAGATTCAAGAGAAAGGTACTAAATTGATATTTATTAACAAGTTGTAGCAGTTGCAATTTGAGTTCAAGATTATTTTCTTGGAGTACAAAAAGACTTAGCTATTTTACCACATAATAGAATCACTTACATCAAATACATTGTTATTATTCTTTTGTAGATTTTTCCAAAATATATAAACTACTACTTAGTATTAATTGTTGCTATAAGTGTAATGAAGTACCTAATTATATGTATTATGTTAATTTATAATGTTTTATTAATATAGCCTAGTAATCCTTAAACTTTTTCAAAACATGAAATCATACATAATACCCTCAATTGTAAGATGAATGTAGGAAGAGAATGTACAATGTAGAACCAACAGCAATGTGGTATTTCTGTATGTATATTAGGTACCTACATGAGGTATATTTTGAATAATTATAATTGTTACATAGGTACTGTAAATGGAAAATCATAATGACATTATTCTGCCATTATCACTGATAAAATTTGCAATACTTAATATTGAAGAATTTTACCTCCAACAGTGATAAGAGATCTAGTCTTTTATCCATTTTAAACACTTCCAACTAGATCAATGATGAATAAACATTAGTCACTTTAACTATTAAACCACAAGAAATAAATCACAATTTTTTTTCTGTATCACTCAGAACAGTTCACTATGAGGTCAAGCGATGGTTTTTCACTAATTATAATGTTATGCCTATGAGAACTTAGCTGGCATATGGAAGCAGCGGCCGCATGGTGCCTCGGTGGCACGCAATTAGGTTGTTTACGTCAAAACCGGCGATTCACGCGACACGCTATCACGCACTAACTCTGCTAGGTAACTACACCACTCGCTCGTTATGCTTAATCCTCGCTAATCACTAATTTACTAATTAAATTATGAATGAGATGGGAACAGGAGACCGCAAAGAGGCGGCGACAGGCGCACTACAGACGATCACCAAATGAAATGAATGTATAACGGTAAAAGTAAGCACGAAAGCTGTTCAACGAGGTTTGACCGACGGCACAATCGCTTATTACCTCACTGCGAGTCGTAGAAAACACTCGCATAGGTACTAAATCCAGCCGATAGCCTTTGACTTGATAAGTTATCAGTAGTTATCACCAGAGTCCGAGGAGAATAGAGAGAATTAAGACAGGTACAAAAACCTACGTAAATGTCAAACACTGACCAGTAAAGTTTCTTGTTGAAAGCCATCCATTTTCAAGTTTCCACCGTCTAGTTCCTGGTCATTTTTAAGGTATTCCAGGATCCTGTTCATGTCTTCGTTAACAAGAGTCATATTGGAATTCTTTGCGGTTGCACATTGAGGTCACCATTATAAGCTAATCGTGGCTTATATAAATATAATTTTTATTTATGAATTGCACTGATACCGATATGTAAATACTTTTCACAACATTATTTTGATTTACATGAGTTTACAAAATAATTAAAGAGACATGACATTTCTGTAGAACTTCCAACGTGGAAATAATGACGTCATGAAAGTAGGACACTTTGCGCTATTTGATTGGTGCATTTCTAGACAAAGCAGCCCTTGATAACTAACGCCATCTTGTGCACCTTACATTAACTAAGTAGCAAATGAAAGCTTGCTCCAAGTCAACTTACGTTTTAAGCCGGCTCCACACTGTCGTCGTTCGGACACAGTGAACGTGAATGCGTGAACATTGCGTAGTTAGTACGAGTGTATTTATTTACTGCAATAAAAAACCAGCGTTGTATACCGAATCCACCAAAGGTTGGCAAACTATTTGGCGACAGGGTTGAGCTGGTATAGTAGTTAATTCAGCATTTTTCGCTAATGAAAAGAGAATTTTTGTGTTTTGAGTTGGGTCTGAAAAATAGATGACCTACATCACATCTGAATTTTTTATTGATTGAATGCTGTGATTTGCTGCTCTCGCTGTACATACATACAGCAGCACCCTATCGACATACAGTTCGCCAAATTTTGCGGTTTCGACGTTTTGTTGGTTTTTACTTGCGTTACATAAAACCGTTTTATAACTAAAATCTATGCACTATATTGCTGGTTTTTCCTTGCGGTAAATAAAAGCTCTTATACAAACTATGCAATGTTCATTCGCATCGGCATCTGTTCGAGTTCGGCGATAGTGTGTCCGGCATAGTGTTCTGTTTGCCTAATCGGCAAACATTTCGTCAAACTTTGGCGGATTTGATATACATGGTTAGTTTTGCCTTGCAGTAAATAAAATTTCTCATATAAAATTATAAACTACACAATATTCGTGCATTCATGGCAATAGTGTGGAGCTCACATATAGTTTCATGCATATATACCTTCAACAGGTGAAATCCATTAGCGAGCTATAAAAATATATGCTTAATGTTAAAGTTCCGCAAAGGAAAATACACATAGGTACTTTTCTTATGAAAACAGAAAGGTGTAGTTTTTCTAAAGCCTTGTACTTTGAAGGGCCCCCATTGTACGTTTTACAATAACTCCGTCCATTAGAGGGAGAAAAGGGGGTGTGTGAATTGCAAGAGGTAAGTAGATGGTAGGTACTTAGGCAGCTGCTGTCTATCAAATTTATTTTATGCCGGCTCCACACTGTCGTCGAACAGTACCAAACTTTGGTAGATTCGGTATACCTATATTGTAGGTTTTTCATTACGGTAAATAACTCACACACTCATACTAACTAGGTACCTACTCAATGTTCACGCAGTCGCGTCGGCATGTGTCTCAGTTCGGCAACAGTGTGGAGCTGGCATTAAACAAGTTTAAAAGCGGTTTTCGCTCGCATTCTGTTCGTCGTAAGGAGATATAATAAAAAACTTATCACGGGTTGACGGAAAGTAGTCATGGTCCACGAAAGGTCCTAGGTTCGAATTACACTCGTAGTGCTTTACTTTACGGGGTAGACCGAGAAAAGGGTTGCTAAACTTGAAGACCACGTTTAGCTGTCTTAGCGGGCACATTGGTTCATTGATTCTGATTCGTTCGACTGTTCGGCGAATTTGCTGGTTCGGCATACATTGCTGGATTTTCATTGGGGTAAATAAAAGCAGTCATTAAAATTGTGCAATGTCTATGGATTCGCATGGGCATCAGTCCGAGTTCAGCGATAGTGTGTAGCCGACATTAAATAGCGACAGGTGCTAGGTCATCGTCTTTATAGAAACGATTCTCCTTAGTTTGCTTTTACAATGAATACCTAAATAAAAAAGTAGATACCAGCTGCACTAATATTCATTCTGAGGTGATTTTGGAATAGAATAATTAAATTGATGTAGCGGTATCAGGATTTTAAAGTACCTAATGATAAATATATTTCTATCACTCCTAGAAGAGACAAGTTATACAAGTTTTTTTAATATAATAATTCATATCTCTCCAGATTCCAGTCCTGTCGTCATAGATAAAAAAAAGAAACAGTTTTGTCCTAAGCGTCCTACTTACCTACATCTAGTTCTGTGGTCCCACCACCTGCATATAGATTTTGTACTGTCACCAGAGATAATTAATCTCCTAGTAGGTACTGGCAGCAAATATTTCAGAATAATATTAGAAGAGTATAGGTACATGTGAATTTCATGTATGAAACTATGAACATGTATGAAAATTAGGTACTTACCTATTATTAATCGTATAACTAATACATAATCGATTACACGGGCCTATGCTTGTAATGTGAGCAGAAAGTAAATTAAACTTTAGATAAGAATGCTAGGTTGGGTTGTACAGTCGACTTTGACTAAACTGTTAACTAAGTAGGTATAATAACCATTCCTTCTGGTCTGGATGGATACATATTGCAAACTTACTGAAAGAAATAGATAGGTAGGCAATTGTGAAAAAATCTTTATGTCTAACTCCAAGAAAAAAATATTTTACCATCTGTAGGTACCTAATAAATAACTGGACTTTTACCTATATCGATCCATCAGACATCATCATCATCCATCAGATAGATCTACCAAAGCCAATGACCTTACTTTAACCCGGACCCTATTTTTGTAATGTACCTATGAATAGACAAGAACAGGTGACACGCTTTATTTTCATTCGACATACCTACATAACCAGACACAAATAGGCTTGGCAGGCGGCGTACCAGTCGACCACACAAAAGGAGCCACCACCAAAGCCTTCTTCCCGCTCATCTCTGATATCTCTTCCGCTCTAAGCGTCTTCAAGACTTCCTTCTCTCTGACTAAAATTCTAACTGACCACGGATTCCACAAAGCTTACCTCTTTAGATTTAAAATTATCAATGACGACAAATGCTCTTGCGACGACACTACACCACAGGAAATCCCACACCTACTAAAAGAGTGCCCCATATTTGACAAGACACGCCATGACTATGTTACGGCGGCGACTATGTTACGAAAAAGCGTGTATCTAAATATTGTGCCCTATGAACAAGTTGAAACCCAAATAAAACTCTATTATTCCGAATAAATAAAAAAAAGCCAGACACAAATAAAAACCATTCGTCTTCATCGGGTTTCGGTTTCATTACAAAAATAGCATACCTGATCTCATTTCCTAAAAAATGTACACAAAAAATATTCAAAAAAACGGTACAGATATTCGTGGTCTAAATCCAATTTTGAACTTTAGTTGTCGCAATCTGTTTGTGGGTATTAATGTATGTTTGTTGATAATAACATCACCGCTATGTACCAGAAAAAGTAAAATAAAAAGTTGTAATGTCGAAAAGGCGCACTTTTGGCGCCAAGCAAGAGAGCTACAAAATGTAAGTTATGTCGAAGCCACGTTGTAAAATTTGCCGTTTTACGAAATGGCTCACTATGGATAGATTTAATTATGTAGATTTAAAACTACACGTATTCTGGGGATAATTAATGAGTATATTGTATTTTAGGTGTAATTTGGTATTTTTCCTTAAGGGATAGTGACGTGATCTGTCTGTATCATTCGCAACGGCTCAGGCAGGATAGATAGTGTAGTGTCAGGATTGGGATAGATTAGAACAAAATCACGATAAGAAAAAATAAGGTAAATGGACTTTTTTAGTAGGTAAGTAATTTTCAAATGTATTTTTATTTTCTTATGGCTATTATCTTTAAGTATGTCAAAATAAATGTGTTATAATTTATATGTATTGACTTGTAGTAATTACTCATTTACTTTACATATTTGTCACCACGATCGTCTTCCACCGTCTGGAGGTCCTGATTCTCAATGCAGGTATGTTGAATACCTTATAAGTTTACAGTACAGAGCTAATATAAAATCAAAAGACTCTCAATTCGGTGCTATTGTTATAAATGTGTAATAGATAAGGTACACAAAGCTCCATGACGGGTTTGACCTGCTACTCACCTAACAGCATCACAAATATGTACCTATTTGTCTACGGCTCTGGTTATTTTAAGCTCGTTTCTATTATTGTCCTATGGTAAGACACTGCGCTAAAAGAAATTCGAAGTGTGTTATCAAAATCATATAAATAAAAGAATATTCACATAAATGTTTATAAAATACTTTTTCAAATTTCTATTCCAAAGAGCCTGAAAATTTAAAACGCACCCGACACATTTTACCGCGGGCGTAGCTGCGGGTATGTAACAACTGGTGTTAAATATTTGCTTAAAACCGGGGAAATTATTGGCAGTGTGCAACACTGAACTCGTCTCATGCTCCAATCGGTGTTCGCAACCGAGAGCGACGTAGCGGCGAGCCAGTCAGCATCACGTGCGCGCTCGCGACGGCCGTGTTCCGCACCGACCTGCGCCACTATTCACGCGTCACTTGACAGTTGTGCCGTGCTAAATAATGACTGTACATCTATACTGTGAAACCTAGTGCTTGTTCCTACCCATTTGTACGTGACTAAACCACACATTAATCGATTCTGAAAAGCCTAAACTGCAAACAGTGCGGGATAAGAGGTGAACGCTCGTCGCAGCGGCGCCGACTCTCACCGGCGACTATTGTCTAAGTGCCACGGAATCTTAGTCCTTCCCATCGGATTCCATCGACGAAACATCCGTCTTCCGACGTGGATTGCACGCAAAATGTAACAACAATCGCCCAATTATGTTTGTATAGTGATCGAACATAAACAGATAAGATAAAACGACTCCTTGGGTTTGTTGTTTATTTCTAAAGTACTACTTATTTTAAATGTCAACAAATTTTGCATCTGCAATTCTGCATCAACGTTCGAAGATATAGTGCCTACTCTTTCTGATGTGAATAAATAACACAAACTACTTGTGATCGCGTTTTGGTGTTCCACTTACCTATATTTTGTTATTTTTGCAAAGTAAATTTATACGGTAAATACCTTAACATAGGAAACTTTCTAACTGCATAGCATAACCTCATTTCACGGGCTGCTGCAATGACAAAGTAATCAAATGTGTGAATCTTCCATTAGATTTCGCATTTATGTTGTCATTATGTCGCTTCCCGCTGAGCTGTAAACAGAAAACAAATAAACGGACCTAGCTAGTTGGTTTGTTTTCGATATAAAGCAACAAAACTACCTATCTTGCACGCACTTAACAGAGAAAATAGCGGGAAATAAAAGCTGTCACAAACTTTTTTCACTCCTTTTTATTATAAGTAGTATCTATAAACTGATTGTAATCAAAAAGGATCTTTTAATATACCAATTCTCCTCCTACGTGACTATATTGCCGTAATTTGGTCCGTTCTAAAATTACCCAATTTCTTAGAATAATAAATTGACTAGGTAGGAGGTAAAAGCGATGTCAAATTTGTGCACAGTACCTACCTACTTTACTGTTTGTAATATTTAAATATAGAACAAAAATATTACGAAACCATTTTCCTCGAAACTACTAAGTTAGCCTATATTGAAGTAAATATTTGTTTGTGTATGCAATTATCTATTACATACGAGAGGTATCTACGTAAGTATACGAAAAAATATGTAAATGACAATAACAAGTCCATACTTCATTCATACAAGGAAAATACATGTATACCTATTGCACTTACATAATTATGATTATTGCAAATGTACCTATAAAAATGTTGGTGAATACCTACCTATTGACTGCTACCAATAAATGATGACTTGAAATTATATTAGAGTCTGGAGATGTGTTAATCTAAAAATCTGAAGATGAGTAGGTAGTTGAGAAACTGAGACTAATTCTTATGGATATCAGATCAGACACTGGCACGCAAAGGTGACAGAACAAGGGAATAATTTGATTACTAGAAAAGATAAAAAGAACATCTGGGTATATAAGTAGCTTTTGTAATGGACAAAATGAATTATCTGAGATTAGTCAATGAATAATATGGACACATGATACAGATTGAGTAAGCCCCAAAGGAAGTTCAATACTAATAGGATACTTAACTATACTATATTTAACAACACATTATTATTGATAAACATTCAAGACCAAGGTTATTTTGGATAAGATCATTTTCCATCTTGACCTGACTGGGGATCGAACCCGGGACCTCCAGTGAAAATTAATTGAATTTAGGATTAAAGCTGACCTAATCATATCGAATGCAAGAAAAAGATACTACCATAATTTAATCCACAAAAACAAATGGGAAGAGCAAAGCGTTGGCAAGGAATTAATTAAGTCCGAAATTTTTGATTTATATAATCAGAATAGGGGAACTCTCTTGGAGGGCCTCGGATATGTTATAATTATCTTGTTTATCGAGGCCGGGTCGCGTCCAGTTGAGATAAAGACGGGAAAATACACTACATTGATGATTGATGACGATAGGCTAATAAAGAGTTATGTAACAGACACCCCCTTGCTGTCCTTCGTTTCTGCTTGACCTACTTCGCTGGTCTACATTCACAAGAGCTTAATCTGCCGGGAACAATGCCGATCAAAGCTTAAAAATGGCAATGACGATACAGAAAATATATATAGCCTTTCTGTGATTGATGGGGGATTAAGATTCAAGTGGCGTTTGATAAGTGGTTTGTAGGCTGTTCAGAATTTGATGTACCTACTGATATTTTTCGCAATTCTGTGTTTGAATAACTGTCACTATATAGTTGAACACCTAGTTATCAGTTTAATCAACTAGGTACTTTGATAGCCATAGTTTATGTTATTTAAATGTATTAAATTAAATTAATGAAATCACCAAACATCAGGCAATTTGACTGCCTTTATGCAAATATGAGTTCATATCTCGGTCAGCTAATAAAACCAATTGGAATTGTAAAAACTAACTTTGATTGAATATGTTTTATGATTAATTACGCTATTTATGTATCTAATAACGATACACAAAATATAGCCTAATTATATAGAACTAATAGTGATAGAAAAAAATATCATGCTATATTAATTAGAGTGGTTTACGTTCTTAGGTTAATATATTTCCAGAACTAGTTAAAAAGTTATGAACATTGTGTGACAGCTCGCTGATTGGCTTGCCGTCTCGTTCAAACAGTACCAGTGTGCAATGCTAACAAGTACTAGCCGGTGATTGTGAGTGCAATGGCGCGAAGGTGTTCCGCCATTTTGTTGGTGTTACCGATGGTGCTGAAGGTGGCTCTAGGGCAGTTCACCTCGCAATGGGCCGTCCATATACCGGAGGGGAAAGAAGCGGCCGATGCTGTAGCCAGGGACCACGGCTTCATCAATTTAGGAGAGGTAAGAATCTGTGCTTCCACAAATATGAGAAATGTGAAAGTAATTGTTTGGTATCTCACCCCGTAACGGAGCATTAGACTGAGGTAATTTTTGATGTTGAGATAGTTTTTGTAAGAATGTTTACGTGGCATATATCTAAATCCAGGTACACTGTTTTTTAACTACTTCTGCGATGTCGTCTAAGAGTATCTGAAGACTGTAAAGAATTTGAAATTCCGATCCTTGAAATCTGACAGTAAGTTTCAATTTTGTTTCTTTTTCGCTTAAATTTCTTAAAACCCTTGTTTGTAAACACTTGTTTGGGTTATATCAATCGCATATTACATAATGTATAGTACGTACCTAGTACATAGCCCGAACTTAGCTTATCAAATGTATTTTTAACGCTTAGATTGTTTATAATTAGTAAGCATGACTTCATTAGCTATTATCGGCAAAAATCATTAAAACATAACGCTATTGGAAATGCGTAAACGCGGTTAATTACTAGTTTTCCTTTAATTATTCAGTTTCAGCAATAAACAACTGCAGCGTTAAAGCTGGGTTACCTTGAACGTTTTGCTCGTGCGATTACATGAAATGTGTACTACGTATTTTGTTTTAAAACAATCATTATGTAATAACATAATATAGGTACATACAGTATGTTCTTTCTTCTTAGCGACTCGGCTAAATTTGTGGATACCAATACGACTGATTCGGCATTATCTGTGGCGTCATACAGAAGTTCACTCAGCAGAGACTCAACAGAGATTTTTTATAAGTAGAAAACATGAATTTATTTTTTTGCCATTGCAATATCGAATTGAACATGTTCTGTTTACCCAGTGTTGCCAGCCAAGTGGACCATTTATTTTGACTGACAGATTGTATGTGTTGTTTAAGTCTTAAATGACCTAATGCACCTTAAACTTAACCAATAACTTTATCAACTTAATCGTTTGTTCCAATAATAGGAATCAAGCCAGTGTTAAACTGCGAGAGCTGTAGGGCTGATCCATCTCTGAGGAGTGTATCAGTATCGACTGTGTAACCGCCATGTGAAAACGTAATGCTAAATACACGTCATGACTTTCTCAGTCTCCTAAAGAGCGGGCATTAAACTGTATGTAGCATTATATACAAATATAAAAATTACACAGATTGAGTTAGCCCCAAAGTAATAAAGTGTCTGTCGTCTGAATGCTAGTCCATTCAGACGAGAATTCCTAACCTCCAACTCAAGAAACCTGTTACGTACGTAGATTGGTTGTAGATTGGTGGTTCAGCGTCAGAATAATGTGTTATGATATATAATTCATTATATATAAATAGATAATCATTGTCACTTGCCCTAGAAAGTGAAAAACGGTCATTGTCGTGTCAGAGCCTCTGTAACCTTGTCCGTTATCAAAGGAATACGTAGTCATTGTTTCTATAACAATTAAGTTATTGTGGAGTGTTGCCTTTGATTAATTAACCGGCAATGACGAAACATTTATTACTTCAATGGCGCTTGTAACATTGACCGAAATGGACATTTTGGAGTATCCACATCCGTAAAACCGTAAATTCCAACCTTGACGGTTGGTGCTCAACAACAGTACGTTTTTAACGTCTTCCAGCGCTGTACTAAACTTGAAAAAATGGATTATTCAAAACTTGCCTCAGCGGTGTATACCCTAATATGTCGACTTTGGGGCATTCAGGAAAGTCTACAGTGTCCTGAGTTGGGGTGTCTGCTTGTCATCTGATGAACACTATTCTATAAAAAAACAACGTGTTGCCCCCCGGGAGGTTATTAACGTTGTGCATTTTTGACGTCTTACGAATTTTCGATCAGGTCACGGTGTCCTGACGTGAGTTTAACATTTTTCACTCATCACAAAAAGTGCACAACGCCGCTAAAGAAGTTTTCACTTCAAAAACTATGGAAATGATTATAGCCAGCTTTAAAGTTATTTGTGTCCCCTGATACTGTATCTGTATCAATGTAAATGTAATCTGCAACATGTGGTAATCTCACGTCATGACACATTTGCGTAGACATATTATCTCTTATCCCAGGTTACACTTATCGCGCGTCGACTTGATAAAATAATTAAAATACCCGCAACATTCATACAGTTTCATTGTTTCACGTCAAATTCTTTTTTACAATATAGTAAGAAAGATTAGTATTATATAACATTAATAATACTTAGGTATATTTCTCTCAAAATGCTACAACTGCTAGCATTCCGGAACGACAGTTACTAAGAACAAATGTCGTCATGTTTAGTACAGATTTCTGAAGTGTAACTTTACTGCAATTTGATTTCTCATGAAGTTATAATTCCCTACACAACGCATATTGGATTGGTTCCAAAGAGGTGATTCTGCCGAGTGTAACATGCATTATCCATGTTGCGATACAAACGTGCTGCACCGGCGGCAACTGGGAGATGTGTAAAATTAGCCTGTTATTTCAAGTAAGATGCAAGAGGATCGCGTCTCGTAATAACAGATTTGAGGAAATTCCCCATTTAGACGCCCACGTTGTAAAATAAGGTGACTACAGAAATTACATTTGATGATGATGACCAGACCACATAGGTATTTAGTTTTAGCATCGTACAGTACTGCGTCATATCAATTTTATTTCATTTATTCCATATAATAATTTTAAAGAATTGTCGGAAATGAAAAGATCAAATACAAATACAACAATCAAACACTTTCATCGCCATAAAATAAAGTGCCACTAACGTACTTAACTTTATTATCATTTATTTATTAATATGATTAATTATAAAATTTAAATTAGTCAAATGTTAATGGTATTAAATTGCGAGGCAGTCTGTTGAACAGTTTTACTGCTTGAAATTGTACGCTTAACTCAGTTAATCTTAAATATATAGAATTGATTATGCGTTTCACTTTCGTCTTGTGTTTCATATTTGATCGTCCTGTGAAAATACTGTTTCAACTTTTAATAGTCTCTCTCTAGTCCTAAATTGATTAAAAGACAGAGCAGAAAGACAAGAAATCTCGATGGTCCTTTTCAGGCTCTTCCATAACTGCTGTCAGCGTAGCGATCTAGTCCCGTTAAATTTATTGGGCTATTTCTGCATTAGTTTTATTTTGTGCCCACGTTACCATTCCACCACAATTCATGTGTCTTCAACATCCACATAACGTTGTGAGCGAATTAATTAATTCGTATGTAGCTTTTAACTCCTCCCTTGTTGCATCCGTTTTATAGAACTATGAGAATTTGTAACAAGTACTTACCTACATTTGTGTTATTGTGGAAGTTACAAGTACACGTACGATCTTCTTTTATACGTCGTAATATTTATTTTATCATGTTTGTCTTTATTGGATCATTAAGTTTATATCATAACGTGGATTTTGCGTTGTGTTTACATTTGTTCATTGGCTTTTACCTAATAATATTGTGTAACCATAATATTTGTGACGTCTTTCCTTAATTCTACGTGCTCAACAAAATTAAGACGAGAATACACAGTTTGTAATTAGGGTAACTTGTATCTCAGCTGGATGGTGTACAAGCGATATGAGTTTTGCGAATCGCGTCACGTGTTTTACGATAACTTCAAGTAGTTTTATTACTATTTGCCCACGTTCACACCACATTCGGGTAGTATTTGTTTTAGAATAACACAAAAACGAAAAAAAAAATCTCATAAATCATTACTGTAAAATATAAGTATAGTATAATTTCATGTTTAGTTTGAAAAATCCAGGATTCATTTTAATTTTTTGAAATTATTTTATCAATAATGGCAAATTTTTCTTTAATTATATTAATTAAAACATTGTATCTGAATCATTGTAAAATTATGTGAAAATCGAAATAAAAAATACTTATTTTGCGCTTCTTAACTCGTATTTTTTTTTCCAAACGTAGTAAGGCGATAAATTAACAATTTTAAAAACACCCGCAAACAAAACAAACACCGTAAATATTCGTAAACATTCACTTATAGCTGCCGAGCTCGGTCGAGCGAGGGACAGAAATACACAGGAAAACTGAAGCTATTTGTTTAAAGTGACAGCCCTGCTTAATCTGCATATGGATTTCTATTTCAAGGGCTGTCGCCGACTGCAGAGTGCACTAAACTGTTTATGTTTGTAATGTAAACACGGCTTATTTTTTTATTGGCACGTGTTTTCAATGGCAATGTCTTAGTTCTTAAAAAAATATTTTTCATTACCTACGGTAATTAACTCGAGTCGATCATAATTATAGATTTATCCCACAGTTTTTTTTTTCGTTTCAGCCATTGATTCGAGATCAAATAATGAAGTTTGTAAATTCATAACCTAGTTTAATAATTCGCTCGCGTTAAATGCGAGGAAAATCGTATCTATTTACTTCCATTGGCAATGGAACATAAATTAATCATATCATTATTATGCCGGTTACACACTAACGCCGAACTCGGGCAGATGCCAACACAAATACACGAATATTGCGTAGTTTGTATGAGAGCTTTTATTTACTGCAATGAAAACACAGCAATGTATGCCGAATCCGCCAAAGTTCGGCAAACTATTCGATAATGTATAGCCAGCATTAAATACGACACTCCATTCGAAATTATGCGTTGAAGTTTAACATAGAAAACGTCCAGCAAAATTTATATTAAACATTATGCTATTTATTTTCCAAAAAAATCAATGTTCATTAGAAAAAGGAAAAAAAATGAGGATTTTTTAAAAATAATACAGGAAAATATAAATAATATATATTCAGTTCATACTTATGGAATTATGAAATTATATCCATAATTTTCTGATATCGTTACATCATTACATTGCCATAAACAAATTACCCGATGAATTAGATGTTTGTTTAACTACCAGTTTATTTCCATTGTCTAGTCAAATGATTATATAAATTAATCAACTTAAAAATGAAGAATGTCCTCCATTTGTTTTATTTTTTATTGAAATAGTTTAACTTAATTATCTTATACATAACTACTTCTTAAATACATCCGACTGGAGAATTATATTAACATAACAAGTATGGTATGCAAACGGCATGCGTGGGAGCTAAAAGGATGCATTGTCTATGTCTTGTCTATGCCTCGAGCTTGTACTATGGACAGAGACGGACTTCGTATTGAAAATTTAAATATTCACTTTGTTCCATAAATTTTTGGCCACATTATGAATTTATGATAAAAAATAATGGGTATGCAGATCTATTTTTAATATTAAAAATACATTAAAAACCAAACAAATCATAGTTTCCGATATTAATTTCTGACAGTGTGACCACCTTTGATAATGATCCATCCAAGAGAGGAAATGTATTCTAAATTCAACAATGTATGTTGTTTGATAATAAACAACAATATCTCTTTGCGGAGAATGCTTTGAAGCCGAAGCAGCACAAAGGGTGCTGTCACTCGCCTCATCGGCCTAGTGTGCCATTCGATAACAAAATGTCGTCAGCTACATCACAAGTTATAGAGAGTAGAGAATTATATGAAATACTAGCAGCGCCCCGGGGCTTCGCTCCCGTGGAAATTTCGGGATAAAATGATTCTATGTGTTATTCCAGGTTATATTCTACCCGTATACCAAATTTTATAACAATCGGTGCAGTAGATTTTGCGTTATAGACTAACAAACGTACTCACAAATTTCGCATTTATAATATTAGTAGGCCATATACCTAGCTGTCAGTTTACTTTTAAATAATATTGTAACATGCGCTCGGATTTGGCAAGCGATAGATAGGATGCATGCAGATATACAAAATAACTCTTGTTTTTGTATTCCACCGTTCCTTTCTGTCGGTGGCCAAATCGAGAGGAGAAGCAGAACGACCTTCTTTTTCTCTATTAAATACGTGCAATCCAGCCAGCAGTTTTGTATCTGTACGGTTGTATGTGTAGACAGAATTAATGAATAAACATTTTTTGTAAACTAAGGGTGGGTTGCAACCTTTGACGTTAATTTTATCGTGAGCAGAAAAACGCACCGCAGCCGGTCAAAATCAACGTCAAATTTGAAGGTGCAAATCATCCTAACACCCAACGGTGACGGCAGAAAAATAAATAAAGAAATAGCCAATTCTAAAATCGCATTTATTTTATTTTGAATCACAAAAGTAATTCAATTAATTCGACACTGCGATGATAAAATGAGACATTTCTGTACTCATGTTATCTTGTGGGAGACTCCACTTTTTCTTGTCATACACATTTATGTGTTCTAGATAATCCATGATAAATGATAGGCATTAAATTCGAGGGGATTTCCTTACTACTTGGAAGGTTTGAAACCCAGGCAAATAGCCTATATGTTTAGTATTTCAAGCTGGACATTTAGACAAAATATTACGTTGTGTTTTTCCGCGCAAGTTAAAGTTTACGTCAAAATTAACTGGTCAACACTATCTGCACTTAAAGTAAATTGTTGGTTTGTCCTTGCGATAAAAAGCTTACTACTTAACTGGTCTGGTTAACTTACTACACAACGAAATCTAAATTCGTTATAGCCAGGTTATAGTATTCTAACAATTTACCAAATTTCAAAGAAATCCATCGCGATATTCTCGAAAACTACTACACGGATTGTGTGGTTTTGATGTAGAATTTATTATATTTTACACGAGCGAAGCTGGGCCGCTAGTATTATACATATTAGGATTTTTGCAATAAACATGTGTACAACTATAATATACATTCTTATGTACGTATGCTATTTATTGGACAATAACCCGGTGTGCGAGTACGAGGGTCCGTACAGTCTACTGCATTTCAAGTTGCCCTGTCGTGATCTTTATGCTGCGGTAATAGGAGCTAATTTAGAATGAATTTGGGTCGGTCGATGTGCTGTTTGTACACCCGTCTTTGCTTGAGCGGCCAAGCAGTTCTTGACAACTTATTGTTTTAACAGCATTTTCTAACATTTAATAGCGCTAATTGTGTAGTGTAGTAGCATTTCAAACAACTTCACTTATTTTTTTGTTGTAATAATAAAATAGACCCAGTGTGAGTCGGGCTTGCGCACGAAGTTTTCCGTACCATAACAAAGGCAAAAAAAATATGTCTGTTAATAGGATCCCCCTAAAATTTATTTCGTTCAGATTTTTAGTTTTTGATTTTATAGTGGCAATAGAAAATTTCAACTGTTTATGATGGTTCATAAACAGTTGATATTTTGATGACAGACAGAGACAAAAAAAATGGCAGCTGTCAATAAAATAACACACCAAAACACCTTTGCTTTTGGGAAATTTTATATCAAGCCAAGAACCTTTTTAGGCTTTTTCTATTTTCAATCACAACCCTTTAGAAAAAGGGTGGATAGATATTCACCCTTTCAGCCTTGCTTCAGGTCCTTTGCTCAAAAGTCTCTTATCAATTACGTAATTAATCATTACTTATAAAATTATTTTGAATAGTTTTAAAATATAAGAATGAAATGAAATGAAATGAAAGAACATGAAAGCCGAAAATTAAAAAATATATAAGTAATTGACATCACTACACACTTTATCCATTCAAAGAATTTGGTTATTGTTTGATCAAGTGATTCACTGCCGATAAACTATTGAACAATGGCGCAGGAATCTTAATTCATACAATAATACATAGTCTAAAACAAGGTCTGCCTTCGCGTCTGTTTCTAAGTGTTTTTCATATGGATTTTCACTGTTACTTAGACAATTTCTTTCCGAAGGTGTAAAGAACTCGTGCGAAGCCGGGCCGTACCGCTAGTTCAATGTAACTTAATGCTTTATAGCTGAAGAAATAATCTGGAAAACCACGGAAAACGCTAAATTTGATATTTTAAATATATTAAACGCGGCATTAAAACGTGGGGCTTTAAATGTGCCAAATGAATAAAATGTTTGTGAAACACACAATCTTTGTTAATAAAAGATCAATAAAACACTCAATTTAATTAATTTCTCTTTCTAAAGCTAAAGACAGTCAGTGAGGGTATTGATAAGTAATAACCTTAGCCTGATAACATGTAGCAACTTGTCGCTGTATCTGTTATTATTATCAGTTAGTAACTTACTCGTATGCTTCATATTGACAAAGGAAATAGGTATGTTTATATATTGTATGATACAATTTCCCTTTAGAAGTATTGAGGAAGTAGATATTTCCTAATAAATAATAATACTTGCGTAGATACGCAAGTATTATTATTTAGATGTTTATAAAATACATCTTTTGTTTTGATTGCTAATTACATCCGTGATAACATTTCTATTTCGTATAGACTTACTAGAACAACATTGCTCTATAACTATATTCTTCGGGGGCATTCGGGCAAGAAAATAATGCATTAATCATCCTTAACCCAGAAAATGTACACTTTGGCGACGGAAGCAGAAATCCAGTTGCATTATTTTTTGGCAACACTGCTTGTTTGCACTGTGCACGGCCATAAAAAATGGATGAAATAGTATTATGTGTCGCCCCGTCTAGCCATTGCAAGCGAGACAGCTTCCAGCAATATGTGGTGACGAAAAGCTATGCCCGAATGGGAGTCTACTAATGGAACTCTCCCATTTATCACTTTGCCCGGCGTATACGTGCTTATGCTCACTTTGGCGACTATTCACCGGATACGCAATTCATGATGACTTATCTGTCGTTACTCAGACTTTATTTCTGACGTCACTTTTTATCACCTCGCCCTCGACGCTAACTTAAGCGAATGTGTATGTCATCATTTTATATATTTATAGCTTTGCCATCGCCTTGCAATGAAGATCAATACTGTTAATGTCTGCGTTGTGGTAGTTCCGAAATGTCCGAATGAATCATGAATTAGATTAAGAAATTGAATGTGAAAAGGTCTAATTTCAATACATTTTTGTTTTTTTATTTCATACGAATGAAAATTTGTTGAAGAATTTATTTCTCAAAAAATATAGTTATAAACTTACAGAAAAACTTAATTTATGTGCATTTGTTATTCGACGAGCATAACATTTTATTTAGTTGTTGATTACAAAAAAGTCTTAAGATCTTCGCAACCTATTTTGTTTATTTTCCTATAAAAACTGTTGTTCAGACCTATATTTTTCATTTGTAGTTCAAAACGAATCTGTTAGTTGTAATATCACAGTCAATTTGCCACGTATTTGGAACTTTCATTCTTACATTGAAAGTGAATTCGCACTTCTACTTTCTTGATGTCGAATCGACTGTTACGACAAATCGACTATAACACTTCAAATGTACGTAAGTTATATGCAAATAAAATCATAAAATATTTATTTTTCTTTATTGTTCCAAGTAAAAACATGTAAACAAATGGCCGCATTCACAACCATTGATATAAAAGATGCTTTGAGTCGATGCTGTTTCGCTACAATAGTAGTGCTACCCGTTTACATTAATCGTGGTAGCTGCTGACGTAGATGGGCTGTGAATTGTGGCCCGTGTTTACTGTGCCTCCAGCCAGTGCCAAACGAACCGTACTCGCGGTTTACGAACCGTGAATATAATTTTTTTCTGCTAATATCATTCGCAATTTGAGGGTAGACGAGCGATGAGGCAGGGATTAGTAAATTAATCAATGTTTAATGCAAAAAAAAACTTAATAGTGCTAGACTTAATAGCCACATATGAGAAGACAGCAAATTAATTTCTTTACCCATATACATACGTGATGATTACATTTTATGATGATAATTAAAATGGGCACTAAAACTGAAATAAGATTTGAGAGGAATATCTGATTCAATGTTGTGTTGTGTACAAACAAATTATTTAGTATTTTATTATTTGCATTTAATTTATAAGTAAAAAAGAAATATAATTATCAATTCAGAAGCGCACTTTAGATGGTATCACTTGTTGATAAGAATTTCTTCAACGCAAAAGTTTGTTCTCGACATTTAAGAGAAATAAATTGAATCCAAGATATCAGGTTCCATTGAGCTCGCAGTAAGTTCATTTTCAAGGAAAGTAATGCCAAAAGTGAAATATAATTTAAAGAAAATAATTTCTTATAAGGATATTTGGATGTCATTAATTAATTTATTTCGAGGAAAGGTAAGGATATTCACGTAGGAGAAAATTCACCGAGATCGCTAAAAACAAAGGAAGGACTCAAAAAATTGAAGAGGCGAGGCACTTTGTCTCCTTAAGTGACGTCATCAGTCACACCATCAGTTTTAAGCGCCCTGGAAGCGTCTCGAAATATAAAGGTGCCATAATAAAATGGCAATCTTTTTGCAGTTAGCGTCGGTAATGAGAAGGCCCTTATAAATCTATTGTGACACTCCCGACGTTGAAAGTAAAGAAAAAAGAAAGTCCTTTGAAGGACATTACATTACAAAGGATATTTCATCACTACCTACAGGTCTGTTGTATTCAGCAGACCTGTAGGTAGTGATATATAATAAATTGTAATAATAAATTGATATATATAATAAATTGACATTGCATACGTAGGTGAATACACCTACGTATGCAATGTCATTATAAAGAACGACGACAAAAAAGGTACACATTTATATGAACTTGATGTTAATGTACGTATGAAATACTTGATTCAAAAATTGCATTCGTATCATCTAGATAGTCTAAGTTTCATGTCCAAAATTACTCTGTCACTAGGATATAAAAGCGAGCAAACCCACTGGCATAATACTATAATAGCCATTAAAAAGAAATAAGACATCGTCTCGTAGGTACCGGAAACGGCAATGATCTCTGTAGAACGTGTTAGTTCGGACTCCGTCGAAGGTTGGCTGGTTCATTGACATTTGGGATAAACCTACTCACTGCGAAATTGCGATCACCAAAAATATCTGCCGCCAACGTTACGTAATTTCAAGTTCTATTGCTTTTTTTATCTTGGGGAAATTGAACAGGGATTATAATTTTCACGCGAAGAATTTTGAAGTTTAGCTTGTATCGAAAGATTGGCTAAAATTTTGATCGAGTTTGACATGTGAAATAACTTGAATTCAAATTTGAAAGTAATCTATCTGAAATACTACTCACCCGTAATACTCATATCCCGAAATTCACTGAGGAGTCGTAAGGGCGCAGTATTGGTAAAATTAATCATCGAACAATGTCTTCTGTTTCACAGGATGTGTCATATCATATGAACTCTTCACAACTCGGACGGTTGCCAGAGACTATGCCCGCGGAAGTGGTACTTCCTACAACAGTCATTCGCTCGGACTGGCAGAAATATTTTTATTCTATACGCCCATTATAAGATATAACATTTATTGGTATAAGATCATTGCAGGGATTACGACGAGCGATGATAGTTCGTTTATTGCATCCTGCAGTCATGATTAGAGCCACTTCCTGTGGATTAGCGAATAAATATTTTTTTCATTTTGTGTCTGCACAGAAAATATATTTCTTTTTGACGTTGTTGGTTCTGACTTGTATGTCGATAATCAACACTGTTTGTATTAGATTACATTTATTGATGATTCATCAAAATAATAACGCCTGTTACGTTGTAAATAAATCAAATGAAATGGAATATAATCTTACATCTCACTCCCTTTTTTCATTTCGCCAGATAACTAACTAACAAACAAATTGCAAAGTCGGTTCGCTGTGAACTTCGTGAATAAACTGAGTAAGTATATTTTAAACTTTGCTTCTGCGTAAAATTAGGGAGGTTTAAAATAACCCCGAAGTCAAAGTTATAGAGTTACTTCTGTTTAGAGTTGGAATGACTGTAATAAAATATTTTCGGCCAAACGTGCTGCACCACATCAAATAGTAAGACAATATCGCCTCCGTGACTGTCTTTTTCTAAGTTTCTTTCTTATAAACCACGCAACGGAATTTGATACAGTTTTCACTTTTATTTAGTTAGACCACAGATTATATATATAATGCTTCCAGTAGTTACACAATGAAAAGTTTGAAAATTAAATAGATAACCTCGGTGGCACAGTGGTAAAGTTCTTGCCACTGAACCGAGAGATCCCGGGTTCGATCCCCGGTCGGGTCATGATGGAAAATGATCTTTTTCTGATTGGCCCGGGTCTTGGATGTTTATCTATATACGTATTTGTTATAAAATATAGTATCGTTGAGTTAGTATCCCATAACACAAGTCTCGAACTTACTTTGGGGCTAGCTCAATCTGTGTGATTTGTCCTAATATATTTATTTATTTATTTATTATTTATTTATTTTATTCCCGAAGGTTTATACATACATACATGTTATAAGTAACATGTATGTATGTATGTATGTATAAACCTTCGGGAATAAATTGTCTAACTACTGGAAGTATTATTATACCTAGGTCTGTCATGCTAAAGTTGTGTCAAACCGTTATTCACTGTACGAGTATGTGGGTAGTGTAATTAGCGTTTTAATTACAGCAGTGTCACATTATACTGTATAGTTAAATCGCAGTGGTTCTAAAACATAAATACTGATCACAAAGCGGATTTTTTACGATGTTGAAATTTATACAGATAGATAAAAAGTTTGTTTACTTAAACTAAGTATAACATATAATTAAAAGTTGAAATGTTAGACAGGGATTTATATCTAGAAATAGTAATACAAGAGAAAAACATTTTATTTGCCGCAGTGATACAGACTGGAGATAAGTCACTGGTGGAATTGCTCAAAGAGCAAACACTGATTTTCATTCATCACCATAAAACGCTACGGTGATTTAATTTACTAAATATAATATTTCTTTAATACTACAATAATGATAACTTGTTTTTGAATATTGTAGTAAGTAAGATTAGATAGCGATTACTGGAGTATTACTTAAGTTTAGATACTAAAAGCGACAAGCTATATTATGCGCAGTCACCACCGATATAGTAGCCTGATAAATGCAAAAAGGTATCATATAGATATCACACAGATACGATAGTTGAAGCTGTCTTCTCTCTCTCCGATTATGATGTCCAGGACGATATGCGCGCCTATGGGACAACTAGGGATGAAAGAGATGAGAAGGCTACACTATGTAGCCTTCTTCTTCATATGCATCTTAGAAGTCTGCTTTAGTCTTGTATATGTAGACTATAAGTGATGCATATGATCCTAAATTGAATAAAGAATTTTCATTTTATAGAAACGCGGACCCTGGATTGTAGAAGGAGAAAGTAGAAGCCTTTTATCATTGTATACATATATATATTGCTCAGCCAGCTCACTTTGAGAAAGACTAAGTAAGATTTCTCCGATAAACCCATTGGTTTATGACATATCATAGGAGTTGTTTAGTGCGGATGCGAGAGGTATGAATGTGATGTGATGATTCTTGTTCACACGACCTTTGATGAAAGCTGCCCTTCGCTTTTCCTGTAGCCTTTCATGTCAAACCCTCTCGTCGTATGTACAAGACGACTCATTTTTTTCTATTTACTAAATATATGAACCTACCTAGTCTCACGAAAAACACTGTTTCCACTGAAAAACTTGAAAAATAATTATTGGAATCATTCTGCTCAAGTTTATGAGTATGTCTCATTTTCGCGATTGACTCATACATTAATAATGGATAAATATCATGTTTAATGGTTGTTCCTATCTCATGTTTCTTGTTTTTAAGTTATCTCAGTTTGTATTCTTACGTCTCCAAATAGGTTTGCAATAATGCGAACTAGAAACAAATTATGTACTTAGATAGAGACATTCACAAAATTGGAAAAGCAGTCGTGTAAGATTCTCAAATTTCCAAACAATGAGCGCAGATACGGAATGAGATTCCGTTTTCTTTCGATTCCATTCCGTGGCGGAATAGGAAGGGGTGGGTCCGTGTCTGACTTTTCTAAGGGGCAATCGTTGGCTTAAACGGTCTCCCCGTGGCCTGCGGGGAGAGGGGAGAGGGGACAGAGTATGGGGGACATCTTTGCTTTTGTACGCCGGCTTTATCTCCGACCGGCCAACGTCTAGCAGAGCCTTAGGAAACCGATTGCATTAAGTCAATGACGTGCATATACTGAGCACTGGATTATGCCTTCAGCGAGACTATTATTTAAGATTACTGTATTTGTAGATAACTTCAAAGTACCTGGTTTCGGGGCTTTTGTCTGTCGTAAAAATATATATGACAGGCTTCGGGTCAGTTGCACCAGTTAATTTTGCAGTCAAAATTTTGACCTACGCAGAAAAACGCAAAGTATATACGACGTTTTATCGCGCAGTTGTTGTAACGTCAAAGTGATTGATGCAAACCATTATTAAAGCAACTATTTATTAAATTTTATTTATTAACAGTAGGTATACCATTAACTGTCAAACTGCTAGACGCTAACAATACTGCCGATAAAACAGAAACGGGTTAAATATATCCGAAATGACAAATGATACGATTCTCGATATTTAAACGAACACGAATAAAAAGAGTTCGAATCGTATTATTTATTTCGGAACGGGACAACAGGAAACAAGTTGATTAAGTTCGCAAATAATAATTCGTTTATTGGTTGGGTCATAATTACAATCGACACAACTCCTTCTATTCCGTGTGAATTTTGTGTACAGACAGCATATAAAAAGATAAAGTGTTGTAATGTGTACTGTACCATCTATACCAATTACTTGACCGGTTAAAATAGCATCTTCTTGTCCAAAGACAAAGACAAAACCATATATCATTTTAAATGAGGTCGGCGAACCTAACACGACACAGTACACAGTTCTTTTATCTTCTTTTAAGTTTCCGTTTCTCTCCATCAATCCATATCACCCCTCATACGTTCCGCCTGTGATCGAAAGGTCCCAGGTTCGAATCGCACTCGTGCCACATGTGTTTGTATACCTAATCTGACTCATGTTTTTCATACACGTGAAGGAAAACGTCGTGAGGTAACCTGAACATTGGTGGACAGTTTAGTTCACTAGATGACAGGTTGTTGATGTATAGTCGGAAAAGTCTAACAGATTTGTGCATTCAAAGTAACCTTAGAACTAGTATCTATTATATAAAACTCTTGCGTTACTAAGTGTGTGACTGACTGACAGACAACGCACAGCCGAAACTACTAGGCGTAGGAAGCTGAAATTTGGTGTGTAGGTTCCTAGGACAGTGTAGAGGAGCACTAATAAGGGATTTCCTGAAATTCCCACGGAAAAAGGATTTTTACTCACATACGAAGTTATGGGCAAAAGCTAGTATTCGTATAAAATACTACACATCTTTGAGACAAAACACGGCTTTGCGGTTCGTTTTCTGATAAAGCGGGTAATATTTAACATTATCAAGAGTTTAAAGTCCAGGAGCTCGCAGTTGTTTGACTTCCGGAGTTACAAACTTTAAAGTTAGCGCAGTTTCCGAAATTGCATTTCTGTCTGACGCTTTGTCTGTGTTTGCTTCACTGCAAGTATTTTAATAAGGTGCGGAGGCGACAAGGCGTGCATTTCAGAATTGTATCATATTTCAGGCGTCTTCATCACTACATAGTATAAAAAAAATAGCTTCCAGCTGCCTGTCTGTCCCTATATATGCTTAGATCTTTAAAACTACGCAACGCATTTCGATGCGGATTTTTAAAATAAATAGACTGATTCAAGAGAAAGTTTATGATATACTAATTTATTAAGGTTTTACCTGAGTGTAAGCGGGCAGGTCGCTGGTGGAGACATTAAATTAAATTTAAAATTTAAGAAACATGTGTCAAAGTTGCTAACATCCTATAATCTGCTAAAAGAACTGAAAAGGTTTCGGAAAAGCGGAATATACATTTTGCAAACTTACGAGTAGCTAATAACACTCGTTTAAATTATCTTTTATATAAAAAACTAAATTACAATCGGTTCAGCCGTTTTACTGCTACGATGGCACGTACAGACATACATACGTTAAAATTATTATAACCCTTGCTTCTGTCGTCGAGGGTTACACAAACAAGGCGATGCGACCCGGCGCGATACGAAAAAACGTATGGACGTATTCACCTCCTGTATACCATTGTCGTCGCGCTGCTACGCATCGCGTTGAGAATTTATCTCAATGAAGACGCAGGGTCAAAGTGAATCTATATACTAGAAAGTCTCTATGGATGGACACTCAATCACGAAAAAACTATTTACTTATCTGGTTTTAAATTTGCTAATAAAGCCTGCAATATTATACTCATATTCTGAAAGACCAGATTAGATCTATATATTCTAGAATCAACTGCAATGTAATGTTCAAAACATTGTTTATAATTTATGACTGATATTTTGATCCTCGCCAAGATGTTGCTACTACCATATTTATTTATGAAAGACAAAGATTTACATGGAAAGGGTCCATTCATTAGCTTCAAAATTATACAGTATCGGACTTCACTTCGTCGAAAACTAAATTCCAATTTATTCGGCATTAATTATGGTAGGTCTTGATAAATGAAAATGGAAAATAATTTATTCATCAATATTATAAACATGAGTCTGTCTGTCTATCACGCTTTCACGGCTAAACCGCTGGGTCGATTTTAATGAATTTGCAATAGATTTAATTAATTACATGAGGTAAGCACAGCCGGTGCAGGGCAATAGGTAGTTATTTCATAAACTTAAACATCAAATTGCTCAAAAGTACATCTAAAATTAAATTTAAGAATCCTATGAAATAATATTCAGCGATTTTAGGCCAAACACTCGAGGAGGCGACATTTAATAAAAGTGTAGAAATAATAAGATTTTTATGATTCAATTTCGCTTGACTTTTCTTATCAAAGTTTCAACTCTCAAAATTGTATTTGTAAATGAAACTTTTTGAGTCAACTGTTCCTTACTGCCGTAAGACCCTGATCAGTCGACGAGATCAAAATACGGTTGGTTAGATTAGCATCGAAATTACACTCAGTTTAATTTGAACCATTTATAAAAATAACACGAATCAATTTAATGTTAGAAATAGAATCAATAGATCTTATTATCCCTAATATTGATGTTAGTAGAAAAAACTATAGCTAAGACGACGCCCTTGCGAGAAAATCGACTCCGATAACTACTTATTGTGAGTCCAGGAGCATGTAATATTTATTACTACTTCTATGAAAATGATAAAGGTATCGTTCTGATGTTGATTGCAGAATTAGTTATATATTCCAGGGTAAATATTCGATTTGCTCATGTCCTTTAGTTTGCATTTCGACTTAGTTAAAGTTTGTCCGGTCACAAAGGCACCAGGAATCGCTTCCAATAAAAACTTGGCGGACCTGACGCGAATTGGAAAGACTTGGCATTTTATTGATTGTTGGGATTCTCCAGTTTTGGCAAGAAATCAGACGGTCGCTTAGGATAATAGGTTAGGTGCCCATTAAGTTAAGTGATCGAACGGCTGATTATAATGATAATTTTATGCATTGTCTCTTGGATGTTTTAAATTCGCTGATGACTAGAAATACGAGAACTGCAAAGTGTTCATAATAATGATTTTTTGATTAGATTACATAAATCGATCTATATTTCTTTTGGTAAACTATACTATTACTACTAACTAGAATAAAAACAAAATATCACTCGTATTTTCGTACATATTGATCGGTCTACATTTTTTATCGGAATTGTAAGTTGTGCCGGAGACAACATTCGTCGTCAGTCAACATTATTTTCGTAATTTTTATATTGCCAAGGATACACAGGTTTAGAACAGAAATAGAATTGTTGTTAGAGACGGGAAAAAATTCCATTAAAGGATGAATACTTAATGCTTTATATTATCTAACAAGCCAAGTGTAATATAAAATTGCCGTTCGTAAAAATAAGGCCGTGAAGAGACTCCCCGCAATCTTGTGATCTTAAGAGGTCTCTATTATATGGTCGTGTCAAAGTAACACAGTTTTTGTATTGAGAAAGGTCTGTTTTCAAATTTATCTCGGAATTGTTGACCCGGGAAATTGTCGTCTTAACTTCTGGGATCCATTTATTTGCGTTTAGTCTCCGATACAAGGCGTGTCTATATTATGCAAACGAGTTTTCATTCAGGACAAGGTTCGGGTCCAGGGTTGACATTAGGAAGAATGGCTTCATATTTTTGGGTTCCGAAAACATATACACCAAATTGGATCTATATGTAATCTAATTAGGAATTAGTTTTTGTTGGCAAGTATGTATCAGCTAAATTTATTGTATTTTTTTTACATTGAGAACAATAATCTAAAAAGTTAAAATTTATTTATTTATTGTTATTTAAATACAACGGTACATGTCTATCCTATTACAGTATTTAGAACAATATATATTATGTTATTTAAAGAAACAGTAACATTATTGTATTTTTCTTATAGTTAGGTTAAATTCAATCTTGCTACATTCCTAAGGATAACAGCATCTGCTATACACGTTAAGAATGCAAACACACAAGCAACCCTCTTTAGGACATATAAATGTTGGTCTCCAATCTCACTAGCAGTCAAAAGGGTCCGGCGCAGCGCGTGCGTGTTTTTCCGTTTTCCCCGATACAGTTTGTGGTTCTATATCAAATAATACGGTTACAAAGACGTGATTTACTGGCGGTTATTATACGGTGTTGCCCACCCTTTTATTTGGAAGACTTCAAAAGGTCGGCTGCGGTTTGTCTCTTCGGTTATGTTCATAAATAAAGCAAACCCAGTGTTGCTTACGTACTGTTGTAGTTTATTGTTTTTTATAAATTCATTGATGTGGACCCTAAAATTAAACAATGATTGCTAAGGATTTTCAACGTTTATTTTAGCCTGTATTTACAGCCAAAATCGAAGCCATAATTAAAATGTGATTACTGGTACTAGGTAAGTACCTAGTTACCTTTCTGTTGTACAAAATGCGCAAAGTTGTACCTCAATTTGTACAATTCGCTAAGGTGCTTACAAATAGAAATGAGAGCTAAGGATTAACATGGGCTTAGGGTAATAAAAGTAAAGATGTAAAACGTGATTGTGCACGCTGATAATAAAGGGAGAAAAAAAACTCGTACCTGGCTAATGAAGGTCAGGTGGACCCTACAAATTGTACCCTCAGGTTGGAATACCCATAGCACGATGAATCCAAGTTTTTTGTTTTTATTTTTTTAAAAGCCAGAAGCAAATGTTATTCTTGCCGGCCAGTTATGACAAATATGCATTGGTTTATTTCGACGTAAATTAAGTTTTTTTTTTTAATTTATTTCACTTTACAAATTGCTCCAACATTTGATCTAAAACTCGTTACAGTATCTATAGAATTAACCTAGTTTTAATTTGTTTAGAAGTTGTTAGGTTATATTTCAAATTACTATTCATATTCAAAAGCACAAAGTTTTAGTTGAAAAGTTAAAAGTAATTAAAATATGGAAATTTACATAATCGCTGGTCAGATTGCATCGCATCAATTTAGCTATATATAAGGCTATGTTACAATATTCTTATTCGGGAATATTATAAATCTGGTTTTATTACATCATTATCGGTTTTACTTTTACAATTATTTAAGTGCAAGTAAAAAGAACTTAAAATGTTACAATAAGATCTGATGTACCCCAAATGAAAGCAATAAAGAACTATGAACTATGACGTATGTACTCTTAAAAACACCATAACCAATTTTATATATGAATTTTCAAGTTGTCATTTCTGTTCTATTTGTGTCTGCCATAGCATGGCAACACCGGAAGCTGCGGAGCGGTGGTGTGGCGACAACCGCAAGCGACAAAGCAGTAGAAAGAAATACAGTTTAGAATTATTTATGTCTTACTACATTCTACAAAGGAGCCTAAACATAATTCAAATTACGCCATCTTTTTTTTTCTACACATCCCAGGAAGGATTACAACAGTCTGTTGTTTAAATAAAGTCATTATTTTCGAAAAAGGATTTGTGCTCGCCGTTGGCCGCGGTAGGTCGACGTCGACTTAATAATAAGTCCATTTGAAACAATCTTCTATCTCTTTTATTTGCTTTAGTCGAACGCTCAGTCCCTCCCTGTCTTTTTTCTTTTTTTCCACGTCTCCGGATTTATTTTTGTACGATTTTTATCTTGCTCTGCCTCTGCTCTTGCTGTTAATTTGGTTTCGAACACAAAATTTCGTGGGTTGCCATAATTCATTAAGAATGACATAATAGTTTTAGACCCTAATGTATTATTTGTGTACCCCGGCGTGTTTGTTGAAAGTTGAGGGATTGTTTTTTATTTTATTTGTAATACCATTTAATAGTTGTTAGGCAATTTGTTTGAATCTTGTTTTAGAAGCATGTAAGAACAGATTATTTATAATTATTAGGTTGAAAAAGTTAGTTTAATTTAGGTTTTAATTATAGTTAATAAAATCTCGAAAAATTAATATTTGATAGGATTTACAATATTTTTTTTCATGTTAGCGATTTCTTTGCTAAGTAATGTTCTAACCAATGGTTTTTATTTCAGGTAAATGCTCATGTTAAAACAGTTTGCGTATCGAGGTTGTAATGTAAGTTAAAATTTGAAATTCTTTATTCGAAATACATCACCTACTTACGTCATAAAACTTGAAACATACCCTTTTATTCATAAAGAAATTTAGGTAAATTGAAACCAAAGTATGTATTGTCACTATCGCACTTTACAAAATTTGTCATTGACAGAACGAGACAAAACATATTTTATATTAAAGTATGCTTTATGAATAACAATTAGTCTACTATCGACTTCCAAAGCGCAGTACCTAATCAGTTAACTATCCTAGTAACTAAACTAGAATAAAAAATAACATATATTGACCGTATCCCTATGTAACATATGCCGCTCTATAGATTTTGGTTCGTTATGCACGGCTAATGGACGTTTCTATTTCATTGAAAGAAGAAAATGCTGTATATTTTTATTTTCCTTTGCCTACGGACGTGTCTTTGAGCTGTGGTACGTATCATTACCCCTGCTGCAGCAAAGGGTGATTTGGCTTATTGTTGTAGGTCCAATTTAGCTTTTTAGCCACAAAGAGAATTTCTCTACCATTCGTCATTCTTTATGGCTTTTTGAAGCGAAAGCCTTTGTAACAGTTTAAAATGGTCTTGATGAAAAGTTATATTTTCTAGGAAAGCGTTTTGTACAGTTGAGATGAATATTATGGCGGCTACACTATCGGCAAACAGTTTGTCAAACTTTGTATTTAGCTTACAATACTGGTTTTTATGCGTTACTTAAATAAAAGTCTCATACAATGTTTATTCATTCGCGTCGGCATCTGTCCGAGTTTAGCGATAGTGTTTAGTCGGCACTACAAATAGAGAAATACTATATTAAAAACTAAATTATATAAAAATGGTAAGTGAATGAGCTGTTGACAATTGCCAACCATCCAATGTATACTCTGTTTTAAGTTGAAACCCACAAAAACGAATTTATTTAATCTGACAAGAGGCCTTTTGATGTCGACACGCCAAAGCTGTGTATGTGCTATCTAACAACAAAGAGGCTTTCATGATTAATTAAATTTTGTAACATGGCGCTTATAGGGAACTAATTAAACCTACCTCTGAAAAGAAAAGGAGAAAGTAGATTGGGTTTCAAGCATGGAATTAGTAGATAACGGAATACCTACTAATTATATGATTTCAAGACAACGGCGCATTTTGATACAATAATAGTATGTCAATCAATAATTGGTTAAAGTAAGCGATGATGACAGACGATCAACATTTTTTTTTTCAAAATATAAAAATATTTAAAGTGAAATTTCTGAGAGAAAATCTTTTCCGAAAATCCTATGACTAGTTATAATCTATATATACTAATAATAATATAAATCTCAAACCAATGGTTCGTTATCGCTGGATCGAAGTTAGGCTAAATATGTAATAATCTTATTGAGAATTATAATAAATTAAACGATTTTCTTTATTATTTCTAATACTATCAAGCTTAGATAAGAAAAGAAAGGTCTAGATTGCAAATATAGTGTGACCGTTTGTTTTACATCCTTCATGATAGGATAAGGGGAATAAAATTGTCTTGAAATTCTCGAAACATTTACAATTCTGTGGGATGAGTCTATACTTCTTCCTTTGATAAAAACAATGAAACAAATTTATTTCATTCAATTTGTTCATGCATGTATGATTTTCATATTTATAAATTTTCTAATTTATAATCTTTAGCATAAAATAAAATGTAAGTATAAAAATTCATATTGCCTAGGAATCCTATGAGCTTTTAACAATAAGAAAGCGCGATTCAACACAATGGCGTTAGACGGGCAGGAGTGCAGACTGTAGATAAGATGCAGTAACGAAACGTTTGCTTTGTACCCTATTGTGCGGCTGAATTTGCGTGAAACCGAATGGAAAATGAAAATTTATACAATGTTATAAACGTGTAAATTTGTGACGATGTTTGGGTGGATGATGTTACACTTTCATGCGAAAACTAATTGTCTCTAAAAAAAATTGTCTTTTTGATTTAACTTTGGGACCACAACGTTGTTTATATGTAGTAGAAAATTGAAAAAAATATATGCGGAACATCAGATATTATGCAACTTTTCACCATAAAATACAGGTATTGCGAGATCCCAAATTTATTATTATCTCCGTTTCGGGGCAAAGTCAGAGTCGTATCAATATTCCGTACATCGGACGGTCAGCAGGATTCCTAATAAAACGTGATGGGCGCAACATTTGCGGCAAACTTCGTAGAATAACTAACTATTGACCGTAATCTATAGACCCATTTTTGGAGGGGTCAGATGGGAAAATGGGCCGGGTCGATTCAGCCTGTCATATAGCTTGTAGTCGAAACGCCCTTTGACCTAGTAGATTTTGGCTTTTTTTGCTACTCTTGAACATAATGGAAAATTTGGTATTTGCTTAGTGTGGATTTGCAGTTCACATTTCCACCAGTCAGTGCCATTTCCACCAGTCACAGTGCCATTTCCACCAGACGCGACGACAACTACACTGCATTAAGATCTCTCTGACAATAAAAAAGCTTGTGTCAAAGATGATAGTTTTGTTAAAAACTGTTATTATTGTTTTCTAAATACATCTTTTATAAATATTCGAATATACATAACATAGTGTTCTCGTAACAATAGAAATATATATTTTGTCTCTCATTTCTCTCATATGTCAATATTATGCGGATTGTGTCTGATATTGAATTGAGGAAATGTGTTCAGAAATTGATAGGAAACCGAACAAGTTATATATAAGTTTTATTATCACGTAATCCTGTGTCGCAATTTGAGGTATACCAGACTTGATATAATAAAAAATAAAATATTAATAAACTTTGGTTATACTTGTATTGATTAGCTTTAATTTTAGCCATAATTATTAATTGGAAGACATTTCAATTACTATTACCTACTTGGAATTTGTATTGTTCTATGTAATTTTATGTAGGTCCTAATAGGTCCAACCGGACACATATCGTTTCCTAAAAAAACTCGGTTGTTCTATGATTTTTCCGACATGAATGAATGAATGCTAACTGCCACTTTTAATTTAGGCATTGTGTGTGACTTCACATATACACATGTCAGTTGTGCCTTTTGAGAAATTACTATTACTATAATATAAAATGGCTGTAATGGTCTTATTTCTGAATAAATGATTTGATATTATAAGATCAGGGTTTTTTAAAATCCTCAGGGTAGCAATAGCAACCCCAGGTAGTAATGTTAGATACATATCAATTTGTTTTCATTTCACAAAAAAAATAATAACACCACGCAAAAAAAATAATATTCCTTATATAAATGAAATCTCCGAGGTCATTTACCTTAAGTAAAAAGGGGGATTTATTGGTTCCGATTTTAAAAGAGTTTTGAAGAAACCAGTATATGTTGAGCTGCACCATCCCTAGTGCACCATATTTACCTATTTATAGGTTCTCGTTAGCCAGCTAGGATTAAATGTCGAGATGTATTTTACCAAGTAAACCCGTTTTAAAAGCATCATTTTAATAAAAAAAAAATTGCCTAGGTGTTAACATTAAATTCATCAGTTCATGTTCGGCGCGTGCTTCTACATCTATGACCCTTTTTCATGATATGCCATTGTTATAATTACAGAATTCAGGGTATTTTCTTATTTGAACATTATATTATAAATCATACTTTTCAGTTATTCGTTGAACTCGAGATTTGTTTAGAAATGTTACAAAAGCAGACACATAAAATTCATTAGATAAGGCCTTATTTGGAATAGATATAGGTTCTAATTAAACACACGCATTACCCGGGAAATGTCTGGCGATGGACGTACGTACATACGACGAAGGGACACATAGCCTTGGCAGCTGAAAGACAACAATAGCATTCCCAAAGTTGCCGTCATGAAGGTTTTAAAGTCGCAATCCAATATTCAAAATTGCAGAAGTTTGTTTTTTGCGTTAACCCCGGGCTTAGCAATGAGAGAGGTGCTCTTAAAACAGGTGCTCTTGATGCAATATTGCTCTATTTCGATTGTGAGCCGGCAGCTCCCGGAATTCCATAGGTGCATTAGATTCTTTGACTGTCAAAGCAAAGGGTTCGGCTTTGGTTCGCTTTCCCAGAGTAAAAAGGGTGATTCTATTTTAAAATTATAAGTGAAAAACTACCTAAAATATCCTATCCCAAACATTTTCGTTGATTTCTTTTATTTTAATATAATATGCGTTTTGTTTTATTTGAGGTCAATAATAATTGAAGAACAGAGATACAAAAATACTGTGGTTTCCATGGGTTTCATACATTGGGTCACAATACTGTACTGTATCTACATAACTGGCATTATGACACAGGCTGTTGCTCGCAAATAATTAATTAACGGTATACATGTCAAAGACACGTCGTCATTGAGACAACGAACACTGTATTGTATGTAGGTACAGTCGACAGCACATCAAGGTAAGGTACCCAAATTGATTGCAAACTCATCGCTTTTACTGTCGCATAGAGATCCATGCAGGGTCACTGTTAAGGTGTTCGAACTGCTGCTTTGATAAGGTAAACTAGTGTTATGATATTGTGATAACAGAAATCGGCAACAATGTGAAGGATTATTTTTTTATTCCTCCCACCTGTACCACCTGCCTGTACCACCTGACCTGTGCTCAGAAGAGGGACAGAGAACAGGTCTCATTCTCAGGTCTCAGGTCCCATTTGCTTGCACTTTAGTGTGGCATAGGAAGGTCAAGGAAAATATGGCGAAGTAAGATTGGATGGCTATCGCTTTGGATTGTGAAGGATAATTTCGTATAATTGTATTAATATTTAACCATACTCATTGCCTCGCAGAATAAAATTATTGTTATATCAAAATATTCCCGTAGACTTCGAAAAAAAAATATTAGAAAATATTCTTAAACTATCAATTGTTGAATTGAAAATGAGAAAATTATCCTAAAATCAGTTGTCCATATTTCGAGTGTCGTAAAAACTACAGTAAAAAGCATGTCGGAATTCAGTCACTAAACTCTTTCCTTGCTAAATGTTGACTTAAATTACGAGGAAAAGTGATCGAATTCAAGAAACGATGATCCAATATTTGTTTCGAATGAATTCCTTAATTGGACGCGCGAGATCAGCTTGTCACAGGCACGTGTTTACTCCTATGTGTCTGTCACTCCCGTGACGGATTTATTAATAACCTGAGTGTTACCTTAAAGTAACCCTAACATCCCCACCATTAAGCCTTGTAATCCGTTTTGTGAAGGAAGACATGTCTCAGGACTCATTTGGCGTTTAACAGTGATTAGCACATAATTAATTGGTAAATTTAATCAGTTTTTAAAGTATATATTCGTGATTAGTTAGATGAAAGTAAAACCTGAGACAGACATTGGGCTCCGACACTTAATGACTGAGGAAGCAATCGGAACAACGATTGAGAGACAGATATGAAGAAAATGACGGAATGAAAATAGTTAAAAATAATCCGAGAACTTATATATATTTTTAACATCTAGGTTTATCAATAAAATCGATACGCTACAGTAAAATTAATCGACCTAGAAACTATTTGTGATCCGAATACAGTCTTGATGAAATATCATTTAGCAACTATTATTATTTAGAAAATGCTTTTTGGTTTTCTGAGCCTGGACTGAATTTCAAGTGTCGCGCTTGCCAAGCCGAGCAATCATTCGGTGCAATTAATTTTGGTCTCCTGTCAAAACTTCCGTGTACCTACTCAGTTTTCTACTCTCTATTATTATTTTGTCGGGTTATTTACACTCATATATCTATCACATACAGAAGTGGTATGTGTATTAAAATTAGAATGGGTTGCATCAGTCAACAATAGCCTGCGCTGAAAAACGCACAGAAGCCATTTTATCTAAACGAGACGGCGGCGTCGCGCATATTAAAGTTAACGTCAAAGTTGACTGGTGCAAGTCAACTCTTCGAGTTGAATTTATCTTGTAATACCGAAGAACTAAATATTTTTTACCTGCCTGCGGCTCCATTCGCGGTAGTTATTTTTGACCTCCGGTCATTATATTTTTCCAAACAATTCCCAATTTCATCAAAATCGGCCCAGCGTGTTGTCGTGAAAGCGTGACAGACGAAATTCCCATATATATTATTAGTATGGACGGTCATGATAGGTGTGTTTATTTTAGACTTTCCGATCCGTATGACAGACTGTGGATTATCGTTTTTCTGCAATTCTTCGTTACGAGTCGACGCTCTCCAACGATATCTGAATTAGACTCTCAGGACATGTCTTGTTCCAGGCCACAGCTTTGTCAGTGACCGACATAAGTCATCATGAGTACAGGAGTTAGGGCACAGGGGGCAAGATAGGTGCTCCATAGATATCGGCAAGGCGCCACACTCGCAGAAGTTTAACGAATTGTCTATGAATCTGCTGCAGTTGTCGACGTGACATGTATTTATTTTTGTACAACACCTGATAAATGCACAGTTTATCCGTTTTATGCAACGAAACAGTGTCAAACGTTCATTAGCATAATTCACCCGTATCCGGGGATTCGATTACGAGTTGGAGCCTGTTAATTGATAACATATAGATACGTCCGAACTGCGTTGACAGATTCTAGCAAATACGTTGGATTCACGATATACGTTAGTTTCTGAATTCTGAATTTCTAAACCAGCCATAATTTTAAATGTATAATGTGAAGCCCACATTCTAATAGACCTAGATGTTCTAAAGAAACTTCTCAGTGGTGTCACTATCTAATCGGTACAGTATTGTATACAATACTAGACCCATTAGATATTATAATATCTCTAAAAAAATGCAGTTAAATCTCATTGTCATTTATTTTAAGTTGCAAATGATAAAATGTAAGTTAGCCATTATAAAATTTCAATCGACCAAACTTTTTTTCATCGATTGAAATCACACACATATACCTAAAATTCAATTCAAAATGCGTGTCGTTAAAATCATAACTCTTCTTTCGCCGTCGGATTAATGGGTCGTTTGGGATTAGCCGTGCTGAGGGCAAAACCAATTTGAAGCAGAACATGAAGTCACTACATCCGTTTCATTTGACACTTTCACTATCTGCAAACAATTTATGGCATCCGTTCCGATACGGGTTCCAATTAGGGTGGACAATTTCGTTTGCGATTGTTAGTTTCTGTGGCTAAGTCAATTTTGATGTTAACTTTAATCTGCGCAGAAAAACGAATAGTAGGTACACCATTATATCTCAACGACGAGGTTAAAGTGAAGGTCAAAGTTGACTGGTGCAACTGAGCCTAATCAATCATTAAACAGCGAATATTGCATTTACTAACACTCGTGTATGCATCTCAATGAGGGTATTTTGTCACGGAGGACATACGTGTCAATACATCCAGTAAATATATCAACAAAAGAATATCTCAGTTTAGCTTTATCGTTTATGCCAAATACTTTCATAATACAATTTGAATATATTTGTGATTTTATTAACCGTAATGAAATTAAACTTGAAATATACTTAAATCAATTGGTACCTACTGTATTATAATAATTTTGCATTGAATTTTATACGGCTGAAATTATTTGCGAATAATTGAAATCACTAAATGTTATTGCGAAACATACAAATTGCAAGAGATAAATAAATTAGTATAACAATATGTCAAAACGAAACATGTGTTTTAGACTAGTCTGTAAGGAGAAAATAGATGCCCTAATAAATTTCCTAAAAATACGCTGATGACTTGAAAACAAATCAGTTGGTACAGAGTTGCCGTATGAGAAAGTAATTTACCCCCCGCTGTGTGAATGTTGTTAAAAATGATATAATGACTTTATTAATTTAATCCAATGAATAATTATAATGATGTTATGTACTTTTGTAATAAAATTATCTTGATTGTTGAAACGTTGTTCATTCTTCTTCTTATCGAGTTATTGCTACAATTGGAGTCAGATTTTATTCAAGTCGCCTAAGGCCACCTGGCATGACAAGACAGCTGTTGTTCATTATTAATAGCGAAATTTATATGTTTACCTATTTACTGGTTTGTGAGAAAAGCAACGTTGTAATAAAAAAATTTGACAGAACAACATATTTCTAAATTACTACTTTTAAACTTTCGCGTTGTATAACGACAGGTATTAAACGCGCACATACTTTTTTTACGTTTAGTCGTTTCCGAAACGTCTAGGAAATAAAAAAAGTGTGTGCGCGTTTAATACCTGTCGTTTGCATCGAAAAGCCGCCATTTTTATATGCATTTCTATAATTCTTATCTAATTTCCCCATCCGCACTAATCGGGGTGGCGCGGCGCGGAGATTACATCAGATTACAATGGCGAAGATTCTGGAGTTCCGCATAATGCCGGCAATGCAATGTCAAAATTCGTCAGCAGAGCAATTTATCTTTCTCGGATTTACCTCCCAGTATAACGACTTGTTACGTCGGCGGTGCTCAAACTTTTTCTCCCATGATAACCCTTTTTTGTTCCATTTTTTATGACCTCCGAATAGCTCATTAGTATATTTGTTTCTGACGATTCTAAATTATAAGTTACGATACAATTTCAACTTCTCCTTGATTGTTCGAGTCTATGCCCGCTGGGGAATTTTGGACTTTGTACTGTTCTAAGTTAAATTTGTGTATTGAAAAGTCGTGTCATTGTAACTCTTGGCGCAAGAACAAAGTAAAAACTTTTGATTTATAATATTAGTCGGACGGACTTATATAGAAGTCTGTAGTAATGATAAAATAATATCCCACTAATCACATTAAAATCAATTGCCATAAATAATTAGACACACCCACCATCAAACTTATGGGTTTATTTAATATAATCTAGTTTTAGCACTAGAAGATGCTTTACAGGAAGCTTTTAAATATGTATTATTATGTTTATTGGGGGTTTCTCTTTATTGTCAAAGGTAAATAAAGGGTAAAGTAAGGGAAGGGTGTCAAGGGTAGTGGGCCACGTAATTAAAAGGTTAAAAAAAGAAATTGTAAATCACAGTTTGAACATCACAGAGCAAGGTCTGCGAGCGTGTCATCTCTGTTTCTAATTAGGTTTAATAACGCGCGTGTCACAGTTAACTAATTAAAATTTCGAATTAAACTCCCTTTAGTTAAATTAAAACTATCGTAAATATTGGCCAGCGTTCTGCTGTTATGAGAGTTTTGGAAATAGAATATTAACGTAAATATTATTTCTAAAAAAAATCTTGAAGAATTCGAACTAGTTGAGTTGTAGTCGGGATTTTTAGGGATTTACGTTAAATTTACGTTAGATTCCCCGAACCTAACTCACTACTACTGGATTAATGTTAAGACCCGCATTCAAGATAATATTCGATGTTTTCGTCCGGTTCAGCGGAACGTCCCGCGGGGCGACGGCGTACCTATATCTCTTGGTATTCTTCTACTTTTGACAATCTCCTTTGTGTGCACACACACACCGTTGCTAATCGTAAAAAAGTATTGTCAGATGCCTTTAGGCGGTTTGGATAAAATCTCACACCAGTAATAAATAACTGAAGAGTTTATTTCCGGCAACAAAGGTCCATTTATTTGTTAGTACTTACATTTCTTATGTCTATGTTAGGAAAACATTGAAAACTAAATAAATTAAAACCAATGTTAGAAATAACTCGAAAAGATGTACCTAGGCCATTTCCATCACAGACAGATGAGTATTCAAGACACTTGCAAGTAATAATGTCTCTGTTTATAATCACTGATAAATACCTAGAATAATGTAGAAATTCTAACGACATCTCATCAGTCATTATAAATAACATACATCTGTTTAACATACCTTTTGTGCACTTAAAAATATCTTCAACTTGCTTTTCCATCCGGAAACGATTCACTTTGTAGAATTTAAAAAATAGTATGAGCTTAGAAAGCTGCACTTGACGACCTTATTACCCTATCCGACATTCAGTTAGAGTCAAAGGCAACGAGATGGTGGCACTCGGATTTTTTTATTCAATCGCAGAGTTGGAGTTATACCGGTCTTAGGAATATTCTGGTTCGTTCTTTTATATTCTTAGTTCGATTTTAAACCTATCTTTGAGAAAAGAATCTCGAAATGACAAAAGGGAATTTCTGTTTAGGATTATATAGTCTAGTAGCACAGTAAGAATTCGACTAAGGTTGGGTTGCATCGTCAAATTTGGCGTTGATTTTAACTGGCGCCCCGCTGACGTTTAAACAAAATAGCGTCGGTAGTTTTGAGTTTTTCTGCGTTAAAGTTAACGTTAAAGTTGACGATGCAAGTTGCGACCCATTTTAAGTCATTACATACATGATGACATTTCGTAGTTAAAAGGAACAATATGTTTCGTTTCTTTTGGATATTTGAATATTACTATACCGGCAGTGCGCAGGTTAATGTCAATGTCAAAATTGACTGGTGGCAACTCACCCTAAGTTTTTCAGACTGGTGAATTGACGTTCCCTTCATTTTGCCGTAACTGTATAAAAAAAGCTTTCAGTATGACCTATGTAGATAAAAATGTAACCTATATAAAAATGTAACCTATATAACGTCAATGTAATCTACTATATATGAGAATGTTTGCGGAGACTGGATTCGTCTCAAACGTTACCAGGTTCCTCTGAACCGCCCTTGTTAGGTGTACACGTCGGAATGTTATGATCTTATGATCCTGCACGTCTCAGGCTCCACGAGAGCCCTCAGCTCTGAGGAATAGAGGCTCAAGGGCCCTCACCGTGTTATAGTGATGCGATGATAACGGTGCGGTTTCCAGTTATGTCTTTAAAACTCTCGAAGCATTAGTTATTGTAATGATCCTTACATATTATAAAATAAATTACTTTGCCGCGTCTGTCTGTTCGCGATAAACACATATTTAAATTATTGCACGGATTTTCATCTAAAAGGACAAGCTTCGGATGTCCGTTTGAATACAACATCACGTAGAACTATCCGCTATTGTGTTTCCTTCCCTAGGGTTTTAAAACTCCAAATAATCACGTCTACAATCAAAGGGCAAACGCAAAGTTCTAAATATAGAAATTCATTAGCACGTTTGTAGACTGTTTTGCGTGCAAATCAAGTCCGTGAGTCGTGACCACCGACCCTACGACCGCTGCCTATGAAAACACAAATCACATCTTTTATTAGAAAGGGAAGAATAGCGCTATAGTAATTACTTAAGAAAGTAATTACTATAGCGCTATTCTTCCCTTCCTATTTACTGTTTTTTTTAAGCTTTTATTTCTATTGATTGTTTTTATTTAAGCTCATGTTTAAACTGCCTTTAACCCTTTCTTGTGGCGGTTGCCTTTAGCGACCATCTACTTAAAAAATATGTGATTATTTTTTTTGTTTGAAGTCATTCCGCCATCTTTATTTATATCTACTTACTACTACTAGGTACTGTTGCGCATTTTTGGGTCCATCTATCTGGAGGCATGCAGCAAACAATTTTCCCAGTTCTACTGCATCTTAGCGTCCATGTTGTTTCTTCAAGCTATGGAAGAATACCAAACTATTCACAGTGTATTTTAAAGAATTGATTAACTTCATCTGATCCTAGACTATTTTCAAATGCCCTCAATTAAGAACAATTTAGTTAAACATATTCGCAGTAAGCCCCTCAGGCCTGTCTATAAAAACAACCTTTTTATGTGCGCGAATCCCTTGTTTCGGAGATGCGGTGTGATTTTTTGCGGCTTGCGTCATCATCGACCGAAGTGTCCCTCCTTTATCGGAGCAGATAAGAGCACTTGGAGTGGAATTATCCATGGCCGAGTGGCCTGAGTGCATATTTGTTGGGTCTGAGGGTCTCTAAATAATATAAAGAATATATAATAATAAATAATGCCGCGTAATATCATTATACTGCCTACAAAGTTAGTAGAGGTATTATACAAGTTCGATTGCTAACGTTGCGCGTCTCTTGGACACTGAACTAGACTAGTATGATAATGAACGATGATATTTCCCGGAGCTTCTATTTTGCGGGAGATCCGGGAAATTTAACAGCATTATAGATTTACATGCGTTTCCACTACACAACGTCACAAACAGCTGAACACATCCGCAATAGCTTTATATGATCGATTCATCATACAGTAAATAGAATATAATTATGTTACAGATAACATAAATACACTAGTATCAAAATTTTTATGTTAAGCAGTTTTAAACCTGTTTCGAAATTCGAAGGAGATGGGGAGATTTTTACCAATCTTTGGGATGAAACAGAACACGGAGTTTATTGGAGGAAAGATTATTGTTAACAGAACATGGAGTTGTTTTAATAAACACAAACATAGACTGCAACCACTTAAAATGTCGATATTACATTGTTGCCTCATGTTCAATATAATTTATGATCCTAATTTGCTTTGGCGGTCGTAAAAACAAACGCTTACCTGACCGATGGACGGTATTTTTTGTTCCCAAAACAGGTACCAATGTTAACTTAAATGGCCGTAAAAATTCAATATTATCCAATCTTTTGTGGGACTAAATAGTCTGTGTCGCTAGGAGACCTCACCGTCCTTTGACGCATGAATATGATAATCCTCATTTCAGAGGAGCGGTACACGATAAACGCGACTTTTTTGTGTTAGAGTGTTTCGTTGGTAGGCCTATTATGTGTGATATTTGTAAGGGGACGTGTCGAAAGAGCAATGTATTTCGTGCGTTACTAAAAGGTCTCGTAAGGCTATTTTGAGCTGAATGTGTACAGCTCAGTTAGACAATAGTTAGGGCCATACTCATGTTTATGTGGTTTTTTATTGTAGTCCCAAAAAGGTGACTCATGCGTCATCAGGCCGTCCCTCCTCCGTCCGTCCTCAACCACAAAATTAACATATAACGAGAGTAAATGAAGCAATTCTATTTTTACAAGGGAATAAGTATACTGAATCGCTTTTTTTTCTAATAAATAAGTAAATTTTCTCTGAAGTCTTTTATAAAAGAGATGTAATAGAAGCGACTTTTATTTTAAAACCAATTTTTTATATCCTAGTCTACGTTTTTTTATATTATTATTACACGTAACTAAATATATATCAGCACTTTACTACCTGTCGCGGTGTTTCAGTGTTGTTTGTCAGGTGTAAAAAAAGCTTAAGCTTCATTAATTTTGATTCAGTAAAAAAAAAAACTAAGGATGTATTGTGTAAATCCAATTTTAGCGAAACTAATAATACTCACATAACTTTCTATATATTTATTTATATAGATATCAAATGTAATCTCTGGTTTAAAAATTAGATAAATGCATTTACATCCAAAGCTGTTGAAATGTACCGCAGTGTGTGAAGCAGCTATTACTCTGGCAATGTAAGTCCATACAATTTTGAACCTTATGGTTTTACTAATAAAGACAGTATTGTGATGTATATTCGTGTCAGTTGTGGATAATTTCTGCCCATCCGGGTGGAATGGACATCGCATTTACTCTCTCCCTTTCGTTTATATAGTTATGTTTATTTATATGTAATGCCAATAATGTGAATTTTCATTTACTAGAGAATAAACATAATTGCGATTACTAAAATCCGCTGTAAAATGAAGAATGACTTGACTTTATGGACTCAAAGTTACAAAGGCTTTGTAACTTTTTTAGTTACAAACAATGTAATAAGTAGTGTTTCAGTTTAACCTTTATAAAAGTTTTTATCTTGATATCCACTCGGAATATCTCCACACTACAAGAACACTTGACGAACTAAGAATGCCAGTGTCTTATCTATAGGGATTAAGATCCTTTCCGGGCGCATCGACCACCTCCTGCCGTCCTTACCATCAAATATCTTCTAAGATGGAATCGTTTCTAATATCAAACAATAATAAAATCTAACTACCTCTCCCTAGTACAAATAAGTATTTTACTTACATTTCACATGTTATGACAGGAGGTAATAAATTGCTTCTTGTCTTTGTGTAAAATTTTAAAGATGATACTTGAAGTATGCCGGCGAAAGCCGAAACTCTTCCATTATCCGGCATTTATGGCATATATATGACGAAATAGCGTATAATTTTAAAGAGAATGTCGATATCACTTTATATTCCTGGTTGTGTGGATAAAAGAGAAGAGGTCAAGTATAGCGCAGGTGTGGAGTTGGGTCCTTTTCCGCTATTTACATATTAATAACTCTAAAAAACCCACGTAATGACCCACGTACAAATTCATACGGCCTAACAATTTGAATTTTATCCAACATCAAACAACTTTACCAAAAAATGTAATCTATTTTCAAAGGTTTCATTTCAATTTCGAAATTGTAACAGAGTTTGTTTTAGTTTGAAAAAATACTCTTCATTAAATAAACGGTTCTTTGTACTTTCGTTTAATTTATTAAAGCTAACTTTTTATTGAAATTTCATTGATTTGTTTAAATTTAATTTCAATACCTTTTAGCGTTTCATTTATTTGTAGCAATATTTGTAAATGATAACTACGAGAAAGTAAATCGGCCTATTGTTTTAAAGGAACAATTCGAAATGGAAAGTGTTACGCTTTCCGCTGTCGGTTTTGGCATTGAGCTTGCTCAATGCCATACGACACAAATTTACGAATACTCATTCTAAATCAAAAAAATCAGTAGATGCTATAAAAACATTTTATTTATTTAAAAAAAAATAAGTACTTTTAAATTTAATTGAACAGTGAGGAAACGAATTAAAGTCCCAAATAAATTGTCATCAAGACTTGAGTTCTGTTATGTGACCATACCAGTGGGACAAAAAATAATATTTTTTCGTAATAAAGTTTTTACATGCGCCCAAAGTACTCGCGCATGATCTCTGATGATGAATGACGTCATTATGACCGTGTTTCCTTGCTTTTTTCCTCTTTGTGTGGACCCCCGCGACGTGGACGTCCTTTTTATGAGTCAGTGATTTTAACAACATTATTCATATTGTTGAAAGAAATCACTTGTCATCGCTTCGATTCAAAAGGATTCGAGTTGTTAGTAGGGTTCCAAAAGGTAAAACGGGACCTATTAAAAAGACTCCGCTGTTCGTCGATCTGTCTGTCTGTCCGTTTGTCACCAGGCTGCATGCATATCATGAACCGTGGTATGTGTTGCTGCTATAACAACAATACTAAAAAACAGAATAAAATAATTATTCAATTCGCACAACCGGTTTTATTTTTTTCTATTTTCAAACTCACGTGTCCTCGGGATATTGATTTGTGAATATTGGTTTCTATGAAGATTTGAAGGTATAATGAAATTTTCTTGCTACATTTGCCTTCTTTGTCATGGTTAAACGTGTTACCAATTCAATAGATTCGTATTGGGGCATGGATTTGTTTGTGCAAAGAGGTGTTCGAGAGTTCCCTGACGTAGAAGGAAAAGGCGTTTCCAAAGTCCTTTTTTTATTATCCTACCTTCGGCCATAATGGAGCTACTATCCTTTTTTATTTTCGATTATATTGGATCCAATATGATTATGTCGGAGGAGTGCTGAATTGCAGTAAATGTAGACGCACTTTCACTGCAAAAATTGACTATGTCAGTCACCTGAGAGCTCACGAACGTTCGTCTCAGTAGCCAGATACCATGTATCTGTGGCCGAAATCGGTCTGGATATATGTACATGTTGTTTGCGATAGAAATAGGTCTATACAAGTTTACATTAATGATAGTTGGTTGTATAACTCCCACAGATCTGATGTTTGACTGGTGTGATTTGATTCTTTATTCCTTACGAGTAATATGGAAACATGGAAACGAAAGAGCATTTTTCACGCGCAATGTGTTAATTGGGCAATATATCAGGATTTTGATAGATCGCCAGCCATTTCTACTACGTTGCAATAAATCGGGCAAATGCTCCATTTGCCCAGCGCTGAGCAAACAGAACTATCCATCAGGACCTGTGTCAACAACATTAGCTAATTTTCTGCTATTGAAGAATTATCTGGTGCTTGAAGTAATTTTTTCATTAGATAGGTAATAGAATTCAATTGCAGCTCAGCACTCAGAATATATTTTTTTTAACAAAAAAATTGAGTGCGTTTCCTTAATCTGTTGGCAGTATGTAGGTATAACGGTGAATCATTTTTTCAATATAGTAGGAAAACAAATTATGGCTGGATGACTTAAACAAATTTTGATAGAATGGCCAGGCTTTGCCTCGGCCGAGATGGGTGGAAAAATAAGTGGGAGACATTTGCCCAGCAGTGGGACACGTAATCAAAAGGTTTGAAAAAAGTAGGAGAACAATTTCTCTTTATTTCTTTTTCTTTCAAATAAAATTGAGGGTTGCCTGGTTCATGGATGTCAGTAACTCAATGATAGTCACGTTGCTGACTTATTGAATGAAGTATTGCTCTAATTTTGATCCACATTACTTCATAGTCAAAACTAATATTTTGTCTTTTTTTCAGGTAAGGACTATCCTGTGCTTTACTTTTAAATATCTAAATACGTAGGTAAGTAAATTTTATATATATTTATCGAACTATGTCACGATACATTCGATAAAGTTCCATTCGTTGCGTCTGTGTAGAAAATCATGGAATAACATACTCGTATATAAATATTAAGTAGTTAGTATGATCAGAAGATTACAATATCACAACGGATGCTTTCTTCTTCATCGAGTCGACCATTCTAATTTCAAAAATAAAAACTTTCCTCTCAACATATCGCCGGTTGACTGTAAGAGATTCCTATATGGGATAACTCCGTCGTGGGATATGTATCTTGTATTTATTTTATTTTATGCACTTATTTTTGTACAATAAAATTATTATAAAAGCACTACAAGGCACTATTTTGCAGATAAATTGCAAATCGCAAAGCGACACGCGTCGATGCATCCATGGCGGCGCATTGTGCAATCTGTCAGGTGCATGTGGGATGCACATTTTATTACGCCACCGGTTAGGTTGGGAGAGTGAGAGTCACATCGATTCGAATATACATAGCATATTATGTTTTTTGCCTTACAATCTCAGGCGACGAATTAGATAAAACGATTGACTTGTTTAGTGATTTTTTTATACGGAAATATTGCGACGGACCACTAGTACCATTAGAACCATTGATGGTATAACTGGGACCAAATCGTCCCATTTCGAAACAAACTGTTCTAATCCATGTCCAAGTAAAACTTGGAGGAAATGAACATATATGTAAAACATACAACTTGATTATCATATTTTACCACTTCTTACTAGATCACAGTTTGATAAATTACCACAGAAATAGTAATATTTATAATCGTCCGTGTGATAGAACGCGGAGAGATAAACAAAGAGGGTTCCTTGTTTACAACGAAACCCTAAAAACAAATACATAAAAGTTCTTCTCACTTCTTTCAGTGCCAATTACACGCTATCGACGCAGTGGACATCCATAAAAAACAGTTGGGAGCTATCGGAATCGAATAAAACTAAGTGACGTGGCACGTGACTCCGACTTGGCACAAGTTTCCAGGCCCTGAACTGAAAAACTGGAACAATTTCGGTGGGCTCCACTTGGCGCTATTTTGTTGGCTCCACTTTGACAAGCTAAGGGAATACACAAACTTTTCTTACGGTGCGTTTACACCAAACGAACGAAAGCTCTGACAAAAGGCTTGGCAATAGTGGATCACTATTCCGAGCATAGCACAGCTATACGTTATATATCTATATATAATTTTTACACTACATAAGATAGAGAGGTCGAATCACAGATGAAAGAGATAGCGAGACACAGAACTCCCTACATGTCAATGATCTGCAGTTCTAATTAACTAGAGCCATTTGGATGCTCCCAGACTTGCCTATTATTCACACATTGGCGGAGCAATAACCCAGAGCACAGAACACCTGTTCTTCCATTACAAACAACTGACGTGTGATCGAAATCCGGACTCGGATTGCTCCGAGGACCATAGTTTGAGGAAGATATGGTTTTTACTGACGAATACTGTATGAAAAAAGAATCATACTTTTTTTTCATAAAAGACACGAGTGAAAGTATTTTTTTCAAATACACTTTTTTCGCTTGTTTTTTTTTTGTAAAAGGTGTATTTTTTATTACAATGTATTATGAAGTATTTCGCTGACATGGTAATATATTTTTTTTATTTTTACGTAATGTTGGAAAAGATTTGTGAACATTTCGGCGACAACACTGCTAATATTGATTGCATTACATGTTCGTTTTTATGGTTATTGTTATGCAAAAATATATGAATCTGCTAGGATTTACTATTTCGTTGCTATTATGTAGTACAATCAGTTTATAAAATCACTACGATTCTTTGTTTAGACATTTAGAAAATTTCAAGACATAGTTTCATATGCCATTGATCGACCTTCTTTTTATATTTCATCTCGTGGTAAAATCCAATACGTAACAAAAATAATGGCACAAATTTCCTTATCTCCTTTTTCCATGATCCGAGTAAGCGACGAGACTGGTGGAATCTCATATTACCTTTGCGTGTCCTTTATTTGGTTGTAAAATCCTATTTAATTCAAATTCAGTCTTTCAATGGTCGTTATTGGTCGTCCAACATGGCTGCGGTTTGGTTTCGAATAATTTAGGGGACAATGGATTTGCGATTGTGGTGAGCCGTCCCTAATGGAAGGTTCTCTAAGTATTTTATAATTACAGGCTTTTGAATGAACAACAATTACATGCAATAAACTCGCACTTTACGATTTTCAAAAATTTTATAATGATAATCTTTTTATGAAATTTTCATTTTTGATACGAGTTTTTATTGTCGTCCTAGATCTTATTGAATTATTATAGCGTGACAGAAACATCACGTTTGTGCCGTCAACCATTGAAGGTTGGAAGTCCCTCGTTGGAAGCTTATCCTGGATTCACGATCAGGTCTTGCTCAACATATTTATGCCATACAGCTAGTGAGCTGTGCCCCACACTTATATGAACCGCATAGGCTCCGCTTTCGTAGGTATTTCGAATTGATAAGTAGAAATAAGTGGAAATAGATTGATTACAGACATCTTGTAAAAAAGAATTCAGTTATAAATCCGTGGCGTCTTGCGTAAAATTTGGCATTTGGAAAAACAAAATAGCATTGATTGAACAAAATAATATATGTTAAAAAAATATGACACAAGACCTCACGAACTGAGACAAATCCGCTAAAGACTAATGTAAACATGCCATTAACCACACATATCGTCCCATCAAACCTTATCTGGCCGTAAATAACCAGAAACTTGAAAACAACCCAATGAGTAGAACGCATAAATGTTAATGTCACTTTATTAAGGGTGCACTGAGGCCACAATAAATGTGAAACAGAACGCTATTTTTTGTTATTTCTTGGATGTTGAAGTAAAATAGTGATTATGCTAAAAAGTTTAATGTTATGAAACAACAAATGATGGTATGAGGTATGACATTTCAATGTAAGTCTAAAATGGTGATGACTGAAATTTTTGATCTTTGATAATAATATTTTAAAGAAATGTCTGCAACACATGGTTGAAGTAAAGATACAGTAGTGTAGTGTAAGTGTAATAGATCTTTCTAAAACAATTTCTACAATATTTTTATATTTGTCTACGAAATAAAAGTCTCCATCTTGGTTTATCCGAGAGCGTTTAAAATGCTAACGTTATGTCTTACATATGTCACATCACAGCTTAAGCTTGTTCAGTTCAGTCGACGTACCATTAATGCCTTATATTGTGGCGATGGCTACAAGAATAGATTTTATTAGTTAGTCGGTAAATTTACTTCTTTTATGTGCGATCGTAAACAGAAAGAGTTAAACAACGATTTGCTGCAACCGCAAATAGGGTAGTTTATTGCTCGGTATTACGTATTTTGGGCGCGGGAATCTGGAACTGAAACATGGGAACACACGTGTGGAAAATTGCCTGAAAGTATGGGAACGTAGATACTATTAAATGTTATGTGCTTCAATAGCGCATTGCAGCTAACGTGAGCGCAGATTGAAAATCATTAAACAGTATTAATTTTAGACTGGAAGTAAAAATATCAGATATTTTATTTAAATTAAACCACTTTTATATTGTTTATATACCTGTGCACTGTTTATATACACCAATTAACGGCGAGCACAACAGTTACAAAGGAAAATTTCAAAGTGCAGCGAATACATAAAATTTGAGGTCTGGATGCTGGCTCCTAGATTGACAACTATTGTGTTATTGTGACTACATTGACGTTATTCGAGCCAAGGACGTTTCATTGTTATCCAATGAACTCCTAACTCGAGTATATCCGCGAAAATTGCGTCCCATTTTGTTGAGCACTTTTGGTCATCCAATTCTAGTGGAACAGCCTCGTCTGGCTGTAATATCAAATTGAGAAGTCTCAAATATCAATTGTCAGAATTTATGTTCTATTAGTCAAACAGATGCCCCCTTTGCGGTCTTATTATTAGGAAACTATTGTGTTTTTTTTACAATATGTATGTATTGAAAATACATTTTGTGTGATTACAATATTTTTCTATTCAACCATTTGGCATTATTCCTGATTGTCCAGAATCGGTTAATCGTTTTATTGTTAATTAAAATGTAGAAGCTTTTGACTTATATATATATATCTGAATACGGGTTCACTTATATATATATATATATATATATATATATCTGATACTCATTTTGGAAATAATTCTTTAAAAAAAAAAGAAAATTCATAATGTGAACTTATAATTCATTTGTGAACGTGTAATATGAACTTATAACTCATCATTCATAACAATATTGATCTTTTTCAAAATTTGTTCTGTTTTTTTAAATGTTCCCAGTGTTTCATGTATCAATAAGTAATTAATTTCGCATGTTATTCGAAACAATCAAAATGTTATTTTATTTAAATGTCATAAACAGATAACAGATTATCTGGATTGAATCTAGGATATTAACCCGAAGTTACTAGTCAAGTGACGCCGTCATGAAACCGATTTAACGGCAAACTTACGCTATTACTATCAGAGCAAGTTGCCGATCGAACTTAGACAAGGTGACCTAGTGACCTACGAATCCAATCGCTTTTATTTGATTCATGCGATCATTGTATTCAAGATTGATAACAGTCTATTTTCATGTTTTTTTTTTCATTGTAGTCCTTGTGGAAAGTGGTAATTTTTTGCCAAACCTAACGGAAAAATTTTATTGTCTTCTTTATGTTCCACTGTTTTGTTAATTTTTTGGTGGACAGTTGGAGGTAGATTTAATCGTCACTACAGTCGTATCAATCCTCATGACTGAGGGTCGTTCGTGACCACCAGTAGCTGTGGCTCTCTTGACTAGAGCCTTCCAGGCAATGCGAACTTGTGTCTGCTTTACGGCCTGATGACTCTGCTGCGTGTAGAAGTTCAATAACTAGTTGCGCCCCGGGTCTTCACTCTTGCGGGAATTACGGGATTAAAAGTACCCTATGTATTATTCCAGGTTAGATATATTCTACCCATGTACCCAAATTTTATAACAATCCGTTAAGTAGATTTTGCGTGAAAGAGTAAAAATATACACATCCTCACACAAACTTTCGAATTTATAATACTAGCTTTTGCCCGTGGCTTCCCCCCCCCCCGTATTTTTCCCGCGGGAACAGTTATTTTACCGGAATGAAAGGTTCCAAATACATATGCAAAATTAGAAAAAGATTAGTTGAGTATCTTAGAGCGTGAAGAGGTAACAAACTTTCGCATTTATAATATTAATTATGATTAGGATGGTTAGGATTGGGATTAGAAAGATTATCTTGACATTATAGACTGAGAATAAATCTATGTTTAGTAAACATAAAACTAGATTTAGCAGTTATGCGTGTACTACATCGTGCCTAGTCAGCATACCCTCTAAGTAAATATGTCTGTACGATACAGTCTCTAATACCTTTGCACAGAACTGGTATTAAATCCGGTTGCATCAAAGGTCTTGTGGGTCTGTGATAATCAAAGCGGCTGCCATGGGTAAACATAACTACATATATATGCAGATGCACAGACATGCACCCGGACCTGAATGAAAACTAACCATTCCAGTGTGTGTTCGTCTGTTTCATTCATGTGCACTGAAAGAGAGGGATGGGAATAGTACGTATCACGATTCCTTTTGCGTTTTGTGTGGGTTTGCGATATTTTATTCATGACATTCATTTACCAATAGGCTCACTCGTCCCGAACACTATAGTAGGCTATTTGAGGCTGAGACGCCCCGAAGCCAGGTGTCAGCGTAAAAACCATAAAAATTGAGTTTACGATCGTTCTCTCAATTTACATCCTTGGTAATGCTATTTTACTGCCAGCTGTTAGGGATATGGAGTGGCCCTATCATAGGGCGGGAACCACATATGTGTTTTCTTATTTAACTTTTGCTAAATCAGGACTGCTACATGTGAGACAATGCACCTTGCCCGTGCAGCCTGGTTTGTCTGATCAGGGCTATTAATACTATCAATTCTGCTTACGGGAAATCGTTTCTCAATGGTTTTTCAATAGTAGTGCTTATTTCACTGTTGATATCGAAACACCATTGGGATATTAATATGACTATCTATATATCTTTAGCAGAATCGCCGCCTAGTATGACCGGTCATCGCCACAGAGTGAGACAGCAATATTTTAGTGCGGAAATGACTGTTTTGTATTTATGCATGACGTCGCGCCACACAGCTAAATATGCAAAATAAAGAGCTTTTGTCAGATGAGAGAGAGGTCTATAAAAATTTAAAAGTAACCTCGTTTAACCTCGTTATTCATAAAAAAGTATCTTTTGTCACTATCGCACTTTATAATATGTATAAATATACTTTATATTATAAGTTGTATCATTTTTCTATAAAAAATTGACTTTGACAGATAGAGACAAAAACACCTTAGCATAAAGTATGCTTTAACTTTTTTATGAAGCGGTGGTGGCTCAGTGTTTAAGACCGTCCGCCTGTGATCAAAAGACCCAGGTTCGAATCGTATTCGTGCCACATAACTTTGTATACCAATCTGACTCATGTATATGTATTGCTTTCAGTGAAGGAAAACATCGTGAGGAAACCTGCACATTGGTGGACTTTTAAGTTCACTAGCGTGTATGCGACTACTTGACGCTAGATGGCGATAGGTAGTAGTAAGAGTCATGTTAGATGCCTTTAGGCGACTTGAATGAAATCCGACACCAGTGTTAATAATTAGACTCGTTACAAATATAGCTTCACAAAAGAACACATAAATTACATATATGTAAAATATAGGTCACTCTGCATGAGAATTTTTGCAACTAAACGTCAGTCGGTCAATCAAATAAATAAAATATTGAAATTCCCGCCGTATATTTGGCAAGATTCTGCGCCGTTCCAGGCCGTTCCACATTTCAAATTGGTTGACAGGTTTATATAGGTTAGATTTATTTATAGGTTAGGTTTCCGTGCGTGATGTATCTTAATTGGTTACATATGAGATAGGATATTATGAGGGAATACAGTTACATAGATTTGATATAATATACTACATCTTCCGTTTGTTTTATATAACTTTATTGTATATAAGACAAAAAACAGAAACAATAAAAGCAGAAATGGTGATAGCAATAGAGGACTTTTCTCATGAAGGATCTCTTCCAGTCATCACGCATGAAAAGAAATACAAATACAATTCAGGTGGAAACTTTTCCGTATTTTAGCTTCTTGAGCTAAGTAATTATATTGTTATGTCTGGAAGTCGAAGTTATTAGTACTGTAGTTTTAAGACTTTAAGAGAAAACTATTAGATCAACTTTGGTTTGGTTACACTTGTTCGTCGTCTATTTCTCTCTATCGTCTAGTTTCTTGATATTTGTTACGGGGTGTCCACAGTTCAGCTTTATCGAAAGCACGTTTCGCGGAAAAATTTTTTGGTTTCTCATAATCTAGATAACATTGAATTGAAATAATCGGTAAATTCAGTTCTGCTTGACATAATTAGGTTAGGTAAGAACATGATAATTTTTTTTAAGTAACTTGAGATATAAAAAACATTCGCCGAAACGTGCTTTCGATGAAGAGTGATTCTGTGAACTGTGGTCACCTCATTTGTAACAAATAGTTTTCAAATAATTGTATGATACTAGCTGGGGACGCGGCCTTTGATCCCGTGGGAATTTCGGGATAAAAAGTACTATATGTGTTATTACGGGTTATATTCTGCCCGTGTACCAAATTTCATAACAATCCGTCCAGTAGATCTGGCGTGAAAGAGTAACAAACATGTGTATGTTTGTTCATATATCCTCACATATTTCGCATATAATATTAGTAGGAAGTAGGATTAATAGGACATTGTTTGACAGACGAAAGTATAAATCATCTACAGTACAAAGTATGTTTTTTATTCAATTGTACATGCATTCATAATTACGTATGTTAGGTCGTTAGGTCAATTTAACCAACAAAAAAAACAGTGATGGGGTTTTAGGGTTTTAGAAAAGAGGAAGTGACAGCCATTATTTTACAATAAGTTTCATGCCAAATTACGAAATAATTTGGATGAATTTAAATCAAATTCACCCCAATATTAAGTAGATTATGACCTGGATGCATAGATACGCTTCATATCGGGCTATGAACACCTTTTAGGGTTGCCAAAAGGACGATAGAAAAACATTACATAAAAACTCACTTTTATTAAGAAATAAGACAATGAGTTTTTCAATTTAGAATTTGTGAAAACAATTAACACAATAAAATTTTGACGAATTTATCTGCATGGATTATAAATTTAAATAATTCCTAGAATTGCAGACAGTTATTCCATATTCCAGCAACACATAGTTTTATTTGGTTTCACCGTTATTGTGAAAATTTGGCTTATTAGGATAATAAATGCGCTTCGAGGAATAGTTAAAATGTGTAAAAACAATTGCGCTTCGCGGAGTACCTTGTTTTTGGTTACAACAATAAAAAACTGACAACTGACAAGGTGTCAACCCTGTGCGGGACAAAGTATCGTCGTGCATTGTGCTCGGGCGCGAGATTGGAGCGTGCGGTTTGCATCCGGCACGTCACAATGCGGTCCGATTAGAATCGCGATCGCATCGGTCTAACGCAACCATATGTCCTGCTTGCTGCTAGACTGGTAACATTATAATTTTACAAGCTTTTATTTAATTTCAACTGTCCTGTTTTTCTCTCTCTGAAGGTTTTCACGGTTGCTCCTCAGCCGTTGAGCGTCTGTTTGTCTAGTTATAGTTTTGAGATATTTCCATATTTGTTTTCATTTTATTCTTAAAACTTTACCTTATCACCTTCTGCTCCTTAAAAGTTCTGAACGGAGTAATAGACTAAATTTGCAAGGTGTATAGCGTTAATAACATTCTGTTTCCTCAGAATATGCAATAAATCATATGTATATACTATAAATCATATGTTCCTACTGTTCATGCTTCCGTTTAGTTCGAATTTTGGTGGATAATGGGAGATCACTTTGAAGTAATTAGGTACACTCCGTGCAACTGCTAAAATACAGGGTAACCTTTTTACTGATGTTTGAATCGTGTCGGTATCAATGAAATCGATGTAATAGTAGCCAATACAAGTTGATCAGAGCTGATAGGACTTAGTATGGAAAGTCGTGTGTTTTTTTTAAATGGTTGTATTTCATGTACTGAGCATATTGTGAAAATTTGAATAATGATATGTTGTGTAATATGCGTTTATAAATTATTATCATACATAGACCACCCCTGTAAATAGTATTAGTGCGGTCATTAGTTAGCATGTATAGTTCATAACTAAAATCATTAATATTACTCACCTTGTTATTAACTCAACGGGAAAATGGATCAACATTCGAGTTAAAATGAGCGAAACTAAATGGGTTTAGATTATTCCAAACAACTACAGCATCTGTTAACTAAACCACGGAATTTAAAATGATAAGACACAGAAGAGTCGTTTTTTTACCTTAAATCATCGCATTGTTTGGCAACCCTTGTCTCCTTTCAATCACTTTTGTCTTTTAATCCAAACAACAAAAGCTCTCAAAGTTCAAACACATAATTCGAATTTTCGAAAATTTCGAAAATTTCTAAAATTCGAACAATCGATTCGAATTTCAGTTAGAATTTTTATTTTTCACAAGGTTTTATTTAACTTGCAGTGTACTATGTCACTATGTCTCTATGTCTATTCGGGTGGAATATTGCAACTCAATCTTAAAAATATTCTAAATTAAAAATTTATTTTTTTACCAAGTGTTTGGGCTTAGGGGCGTCACAGCCGGAAACTAAACACGTAAGCACGAGAGAATATACATATATAACATTAGATGCCACTTCTATTTGCTTTGGTTAACGCGAAGAACGATTTCAATTCTCGAAAACGTCTAAAATTAAGCCAGGCTACGTCGAATAAATGAGATGCAACTTCAGCGCTGTAGTGTGTATTTCACCCGCTTTGATCTGTTTTTGACTACGTTTTTGAACAGAAAATAAACTTCGTGCTCAAAATATAATACACGTTTTTATGTCTTTCTTTTTTTGTTTGACAACATCCTTAATGTTGATTCTAAAACTGGCTGTGAAAATGGTTTTGACGTAGAGATTTATTGAAAAATTAATATTGATAATTTATTTTTTCTGAAAAATGCCGAATATAGCGGATACAACCTGCTGCCATATTTATTATAAAGAAGGTTTTTATAATATTTAGTCGTATTATTATATGCCGACGTTATCTTGTTAATTTCACTGTCGTGTCAGTGTCAGCGAAAATTTGTATATTTGACTAAATCTATTTTTGTTGTTTTGTTCTACATTATGTTATTAGTAGCTGTATATTTCCAAAAAGAAAATAGATAAATAATCACAATTCTCTCTTTGAGGCAGGAAAAACACTTAAAAAGATGTCGTTTTCTGTCCATAAAAATACTTAATTGAGATGGAGAACACGACCCTCGAAGAAGTGATAAAACAAAAGTTACGGCAAAATTGAGTCTCTGTTTGGTCGTTTCTTTTTATGCCTACAGTACACTCGCTACGATAAAAAAATATTTGAATTATACGAATTCAGACAGAAATATATATTCGGGTGAAAATATGTAAATTACATTAATTATATTTGGTACTTACCTAATAAAACTGCTATAACGATAGTTATTTTCTCTTCTTTACTTCTAAATTAACATTCGATCAAGTTTTGTCTGTTTTAATTTCCACTGAAGTAGAGCAGGCGCAGTTACCTCCGCAGTAATTATTGTTGTATGTTTGATGAATAAATACATAAATAGCTCCAAATAATATTATAAACGTGAATCTTTATGTGAAATCTAATAATGGACGTGATTGTATGGTGTATGCGTAGAATCTATAATATTATGAATATAAAAGACTGTCTGTCTGTCAGCTTTTACGGCTATCCGCTAGGTCGATTTTGAAGAAATTTGAATAGATTCAGTTAATTGCCTGAGGTCAAACATAGCGCACCGCGGGTGGAGCTGCGAGCGACAGCTAGTATAAGATACATTAGCAAAGAGGATACTTTTATCTCAAATGAGCAAAGCCCCAAGGCGCAGTTAGTAAGTTTGTATATTTTTTTAAACAACCCGAACTTGTTAAGAGTTTGTCCGATAAATTATGTAGATTTTTTGTTTACCTCCTAATTATTGTTTGGTGACCAAACGAAGCCACCTTTCAGGGCCAATTAGTGTTCATAATTGAATTGGTCTAACGACGCGGAGATACCGAAAGGTCCTGGGTTCGAATCAATCATGAGTTCTTTAAATTCAATCTAACTCAGTAATCATAACCATACCGGTAAAATAAAACATCCTGAGGAAACATGCATTATTTTATCAGTCTAGTGAAAAGGAAACAACAAGAAAGTCGTTGTGTGTGTTGGTGTTACATTCCCCAAAACGACCACAACCATCAGAAACGAAGAATACAATCCAAGAAGAATTCGATTAATAAACATTGTAGGTACTTATTATTTCATTTTTGATACAGACAAAATCAGTTAAGTATTGTTTTGTCAATCTATATTTCAGCGTCAAGATGTCCATCCATCTAAATATCCTCTACAGATTTCTACACATAAAAGAGACGGCTATATTTTTGCCCGTATCCCTTTTATCATTATATTTAGGTTAAAGAAGTAGTTGAATTTATTCCATTAGGAAAATTAATTTCATGTAAAATTATAGCATAGCCTTTTGTCATTATTAGAATTTATTCCATTGCCGAAATTAATTTCATGTAACAGCGATGTGTGTGTACTATAAAACGCTAGTGCGGTTACGTCACACATACGTGGACAATTTAAGCTGTAACAAACTTGAAAATTTATCGTCGAAGGAATAAAATTGGAATGGGTATCACGTGCCTTTAGTATGGCTACTCTGTTGAGTTGAGCACTGCACTGAAACGAGTTCTATAAAACTTTGTCTCGTATAGTCGTTTTCGCTTCCGAAGTCTGATTTAGACTATATTTGTTTTACAGTATCCGCGAAGATATTGTAAGGGGTATTAACTCTTTTTTGCATCATTTGTTTGTGGTTTTTTTTGTGGTCGTCAAATACATTTTATCTGGGATTGTTCTACGCATCCAGCAGGGCTAGATATTAACTACAAATAACAATTATTGTCGACGTGTTTTAGGATCACTCATTACATTAAGATTCATTACATTAAAATACTCATATAATCAATGACTTTTCAAGTTTTTTTATTATCCTATCTATAACCTAAATGTCATCGGTAGATTGATAACATTGATAATGCAGCTGAAAATCAGTAACTGTTTTCCGAATAATTTCCAATACATTAAGAGTGAGTTACACCAACATTGACAGTAATTTTAACCTGCACGCCGCCATCGTATTGATAAAATGAAGTACTTTGCGTCGTTCCGCGCAGGTTAAAGTTAACGTCATAGTTGATTGAAGCAACTCACCCTAAAAATGTACTTTTCAAGTTTTAATTGTCATAAATGTGACAGCGATAGCCTAACATTTAAATTGTAGAAAATCAGTGATTGCTCTTCAAGTAACATTCCCAATGACCTGTGGCCTTTATAATGCTGCAGCACACACGTACACTTTGTATTTGTTTTTATCATAACAATTTTTATTCAGTTTTGAATGCGTGTGTCGAAAATAAACGATTTATCTATCATAATATTTAATAACAATATTCTGGTGACAATAGCCGATTGTTAGTTCAAATAGAAACAGTAACTAACTCCAATGACATCATTTGACGATCCGTGGTTTTCTATTGTAACAATTATTTGAAGCACCGATGTTAATTTTGTAATGGAAATGTCAAGTTTTCTTCCACGTCAAATTGATAACGTCAAACCACACATTTTGCGTTATTTATTTATTTATTTACTGTCATGTAATTGACATGCCATCCAAATATCCAGCGAAGAATTTTTCAAATATTTTATATACAGTCTAGCCACAGCCACAAGTTGTTTGTACTCGTAGCTACATAAAAAAAAACGAAGTGTGTCGTTGAATATTTCATTTAATAATAAAAAAAAGCTTTCACAATTAAACGTTTCATTATTTATGCTGAATGATATATAACCGAGTTCAAAGATATAACAAAGACAAAATTAAATCTTTTTGCTTTTAATTTATGCATCGAGATCATAATCATTACCTACTTATTATAAAACAAATTCGCTTCCCACTGTCTGTTTGTCCCTATGTATGCTTAGATTTTTAAAACTATTCGACGGATTTTGATGCCGATTTATTTAATAGATAGAGTGGTTCGAGAAGAAGATTTATATATATTTTCAACATGCATAATATTGCACCCGTGCGAAGCTGGGGAGTCGCTAGTATTTTATAAAGTACCTAGATGAGAGAAATTTACAATCACAAAATCATGCGAAAAATCAGGATCAAATTATGGAAATCAATTAAGGCGGAGAAGATTTCTCTATTTTTATTTCATTCAAGGAAAAGGAACCTTTCAAACGACGATATTAAATTTTTTCACTGGAGCTGGAATTTAGTATAATGATCTTTCGATGCTGATTATACAAGATATTTGATACCGTATTTGAGTAGTTTTAAATGGCCATAGAGATTTGATATAAAACATTCAAATTCCTGTGTACCGAGACCATGGATTTAGTAAGTACTTCGTACAACTAATTACCTACTAATTCCATGACCGAGACATACTGAATAACACCACAAATGAGCTGTTTCGGCCTAAAGTAAGATGCTTCTTTTTAGTTGGCTGTTTAGTTTGACGATTCACGTAGTGATAACTGCATAGGCGGCGGCTGAAGCGTGGTACCACCACCGCTGATCGATGGGTCCAAGGTTCAATTCCTACTCGTGCCAAATGAGTTTGTATACCAATCACCTCGATCGGTGGCGCATTGGTTTACCAATGCGCCACCAATGCGCAATGTGCTTGCCTCTGAACCGAGAGGTCCCGGTTCTATCCCCGGTCGGGTCATGATGGAAAATGATCTTTTTCTGTTTGGTCCGGGTATAGGATATTAATCAATATATGTATTTGTTATAAAATATAGTATCATCGAGTTAGTATCCCATAATACAAGTCTCGAACTTACTTTGGGGCTAGCTCAATCTGTGTAATTTGTCCTAATATATTTGTTTATCAGACTCATATGTAGTAGTTGCTCAACCACTTGCGTCCGTTGAAGGAAATCATCATGAGGAGAGCTGCACACTGGTTGACAGTTTACTTTCGTGTCGTAAAAATCATGGCAGAGCCTTTAGACGACTTCAATAAAATCTGACACCAGTGTTAGAAATTAACACACTCAAAAAAAGAAGAAGGAATTCTACAGTACCCTTTTTAACCAATATTTATGAAGCTTAATTTTCACAAAAACATTGGACAACATTTCTGGGACTTATTTGTCTGTTTATACGAGGTATGATGTGAGCCCCTAAGTATTGTCCATTTATTTTACTGTCAAGTGGGCCGCATAGTTAATTTAGGAACGCGAGCACCTGACTCGAAATGGGTAATTAGAATGTCAAGTAAATCATAAACATCATTCTGAAACAGCACCACTAACTATAAGAGTTATAATTTTCATATATAATTTTCATCTAACCTTATTTCGTATGCATGAAAAGGGCACTCTCCTTGGTCATTTCAATTTACTCTAACGATTTCGTCTGCGGATTAACGTTCGTGCTTATTATTTTTAACGATACCTTCACCCAGTCCTCATTGAAGATCGCTATACGTCAGACAATGCTTAGCATTAAATTGTACCTATTGTAACGTCAAATGTATTTTTGAGTGCAATAAACTTCAAATTAACAAAAATAGGTCTGATGATCCGCGAATGTTGATATTCGCAGCGACTACCGTAGATTTAGTTGTAATATTGTGTCCTCGCGCGTTGTTTCATTTGTAGCTAAGCTAGGACGTCGGGTAACACACGTTCATATAGCTATTGCAATATTATGGTAACCAAATAACGGTCAGATTAGCATAACAATTGCCAGAAATTGGCAATTAACACTGCGACAGTTACATCACGCATTTTAAACAGGTGATTTTGATATTAATTAAATGCAATTTTTTGTGAATAAAAATATTATGAGAACTGGACATGTGTGCTATCATTAGATAGCCCTTTTAAATATTTTATTGTTCATTGTTTCTTTATACTATTGAACATATAATAATAACAATAAATATGGAGTAATATAATATAATATTATTTTTTTTATCTTTGCGACCAATCTTACTCAGCAAAATCGTCGAGTTTTCAGTATATTCTACAGAAATTACATTGGGTTAATAGAAATTGGTTTTTGAAAATAAACCGGTCAGCAAATTAGGGTTTGGTTTGCCCGAATAAACTAATCAACGTCCGTAAACAACGATCAAATTGTATGTTCTAGATAAAAACGTAAACTCAATCATATTTTTCAATTAATATGTTAATATGGTGTACTGTCGACCGCGTTAACCGCGTGATAAATTAGCCTGCATGGACGTATGTGCAGTGGTGTAATTACATTACAATTTTGCAATGAATTTATTATCTGATATGCTGTTGATTGTACTTTCAACTCACAAATGTTACAAATTCGTTGCTATTACCACGGGGGCATAAAGGTCCCGTATTGTGTGATTTGATATGCAGTCAACAGTATCGACGTGAGTGGTTCCTGATGATAATCCTAGGACATTTGTTACACTAGCTATGTACCAACTAATTTATTATTCCGTATGTGTAAAATTTTCACATGATAATGAATATGAGTATTTGAAATTACTATGAGCCGCGAATGAGAATTATATCCGTAATTTACTTTTAATTTGGACTAAATTATATTACTTTTTTAAATACCGCTGTTTGCCTGGTTACAGAAACCTGCTTACTAATGTAATTTGTCTACTTACAATGGCGTAATTCGTAAAAGTCACATTAAATGTCTTTAAGCATCTTGAAAAAAAATTACCTGAAAAAAATTATATATTTTATTAATTTTATTTAAATTTATATGACACCAGTGTTCGCGATAACTTTCCTTGTACTTTATTATTATACAGGCTGATTTCTTATACATTATTTTATCTACTTGCCCAGTCGATGGTACTGAACAACTATTCGTATGGAAGCAACCTTGAAATCGCGAAAAAAATCAGCTGATCCATACATTTTCCACAACTTAGGTATTAAATTTTGTATAGAGCTGTTTTTTTTTTCGCGATTTCGGAGTTAACTCCTATACTAAAAGTTGTTCAGAATCATGCGCTGAACATGTAGACAAAATATTGCCAATGTATAAAAAGTCACCCTGTATCGTACCAAATAAAATCAGAACAGATTTTTGTGAAAGGATAAAAAAATATCAAATGCATACCTATATTAATTATATTTCGTGTTAAACGCATTCATGAAAGTTTAACGGGAAATTTATTAAGTTAAAACACCGTTAAACCACAGATTTATGTGAGGCTAGATAGCGCATTTTTACAAAATTCATGACCGACAAATCTTATTTCGTATGTGTGCTCTCAACTGAAATGAATATTGACGCCCGGACACACAAGTCTTACAATTTTTATTGCATAATTGTCAAAAGTTGAATATCATAATTCAAAAATTGTAAACAATTTTTGAATTATGATATTCAAGTCGGTGATTGCGCCGGCACATTTCATATAAAAATAGGTGTCATTTCGGTCACAGGACATGTGGTATCTAGCCTTATGTTAATCTAGACGAAACCAACAAGTATCCCAGTCAGGCCAAATGGTAATTTTGTCATAAATTCAGCGTTATAATTTAATTACCGGCCTGTTTACCGTAGAAATAACATGGCCGAAAATTATTTATTTTCTGGTTACGCATTCATAATACACGGTAAAAGGCTTAATAAGGCGAATTAATGACTATGTTTTCTTTAAAAATATTATCAGGGAGGATTTTAATTAAGAAATACGTTTTAACCCCTGAGGATTGGCTGTCCAAGTTTGACGTATCTCTCTGTCTGTGGCATTGTAGCTTCCAAATAAATGTAAAGGTTTTACTTTCTTAATTCTTAGCCATGATCCAAATAGTACATCAGTGCGTGTAGTAGAAAGGTGACAGGCAGTAATAATTACAGGGTATTGTGGCAAAATACCCTAGGACACAAAGTAGGCAACGCGCGTGTGATACTCTGGTTGTATATAGGCAACCACTAGAAAATAGCAGATTAATATGCGCTCCTTTCCCGACATGACAATGGCTGGAATTTATCGAAATTCCGTATTCCAGGAATATAAAGGTTGGTAAGACGTCCTCTTTTACGACATTGGAATTTGTAGGCGACGTGACGTGAGACGGGACGGACTGGCCATATATTCCTTTTATCGTATGTGGATATTTGATTCTCTTAGGAAAAAATATGTTTAATACGTCCATTTAAAAACTCATCATTAACGTTAATTTTAAATTGCGTGCCACCGTCATTTAGACAAAATGACGAAATTTTACTGACCTTAGGTTATTTTGACTCAATAGAACTTTTTAAGTAGTTAAACTTGAGGTTTGATGTTTTTACATACTATTGATGAACAAACAAAACAAAACAAACGAATATGAACGAACTTCTTACGTTCAAAAGTTAACTTCACCCAGTCCAACACTTTCTAAGCAAAGATACAAAATTACTTCCACTATTGCTTGAAAACTTGAGTACACAAAGTTCCCGTTGATTTACAGTGTATTACAGCAATTATTCAGTGAAGTTGTTCCACACAAGCTGTACCAAGTCATGCCGTTTGAACTTAAGTTACTAATTAACACAAGTTGCTCTTTGGATATGATAACTTTATTAGTTTATAGCTTAAGAAATAATGAAAAAATTATTTGCAAACACATGCGATACAAATAGGTGTTAAAAGAAGAAGATAAGCGTACATGTTTTTCCGACTAAGAGTATGCAAAAATCAATAAAAGAGAAACATGCTGTCTACTAAACAGGTAATTTATATTAACAACAATTTGTGATTTTAAGTCTATCATTAAAGAAATAATTTAACGTGTAATTTAACATTTATCAATTTACACCCTGAGCCTGACCTGCCAAACCTGAGAAATCTGACCTGACCTGAAAAACCTGAGCTGCTTTTGAAATATTAATTTCGATCTTTTTTTGGTGTCATACAGTGTTACTGAGCAAAGCAGTTTTTGCATGAAGTTTTTACGAGTATTTTATAAGTTTCCGTGTTAATTACCTTCTTGGTGATATATAGTTTTTCTAAGAGCATTATTAATGGGTTGTTATTAAAGATTATTGGTCTAAAACAAATATCTTATTATTATTAAATTAACTTATTTACATTGTCGATGTACCGGAAAGTAAAGCATTATATAAACGAAATACATCCTAGCACTATAACTAACGAGGTAATCATGTTTCTCGCGAGCGGAGGTAGCTAATAACATTTTACTTTATAAACTAAAGCTTTCATCAAAATTAATGCAGGCGACATTTTCTTACAAGGACTCTTAAGGGGAGCCGCACACAACGACTTTTCCCTTCAGTAAATAAGTTAAACTGCGATTTTAATGTCTACGGTTTTTTCTCTCTCTCTCTGACCGTTTTCCCGGTTTCTTCCTCAGCCTTATTATTGTATACGGTTTTATTTGGCTATTACTTATATTTTAATATTTTGATGGTATTTGACCATTGCTTTAGGGATGCATCTTTTAAAAATATTTCTCTGTCATACTACTACTACTGTTATACTTGCTAATACGGATAAACCGCTCATACGGATCAGCTGAATACTTCTTCTTTTTTACTACATCTCTTCTATTATTTGCTTTTTTTGTTTAATTTTTAAATACTATTAAGTTTATTGCACCCTTCTCACTCCTTTCTCTTTCCACCCAAAGGTTGGTTGGAAGATTATATTGTATTTGTGATAAGTCCGCCTTTGCGGTGATTTATGTTAAAATACCTTATTATAACTTACTAGCGGTCCGTCCCAACTTCGCTCGAGTAAAAACATAATAATTTATATACCTAAACCTTCCTCAGTGACCACACTATCTATTGGCGAAAATCGCATGGAAATCCGTGCAGTAGTTTTTGAGTTTATCGCGAATAGACTGACAGACACAGCATAGGACTTTGTTTTATAATATAATATTTAAGGAATCCTTCGTATATAGTGCGAGTGCGTAATAAAGAGTTTATCTAATTACTGACGCAAGTTAAGCCGATTAAGCGTTATATATATATAGCTTTAATAAGAGATTCTATAAGTAAATGAACGTGTAAGTCAGTTACATATTTCTAACCCACAATTCTAGCACTGATATTCGACAGTCCTCGATCCGAAATATAATCTTTTTTTGCAATACTTTATCGAAGCTAAGGAATGTATACCAATCATTTTCTAAGTAATTCGTTTACCCTTATCAAAGCGTACGGCGTGATGCGAATTACAATATCGGGATTTTGAAAGCAATATGTTTTGTGGAAGACACTTTGCAGGCTCTCCATTGAGTGCCAGTGCCCCTACAAGTTAATTAAGCCTTTTATTGTTCATTAAGACAATAATTAAATAGCAAGTGGCTACCTGACGTCGAGAATTTCAATTTGTTTGCCTGCCATGCGCGAACATTAAGTTCCGTCCGGTAAATAAATACTAGTGCTTATTATTTTAAAAAAATTTCAATACTATGGTCAAGTGGTATTTTAGCGAAGTGTTTTGTGTTACATATAGTTAATACTAGCGGCTAAAACTAGTTCGTTAGTTAATAGATGTCAAAATGATGGCTGAGTGGAATTCCACGTCTGCAATATCCTCAGCCATATCCTCCTCCACCGACAAAAGCAATGTTCTTAAAATAAAATTAATAGTTAATGGTTGAGGCGATCACAAAATATAGACATAAAAATACTTACATATTATTTTTACTATTTTTAAATCGACAAACAAAAGAGTACTTAGCGAATATGTCGCAAACAAAAAAATATTTCTATTGTAGTTTCGGCAATGTTTGGAAGCCTTTTTGATGTCAAAGCTGACACGGTCACACCGGACATTCCTCAATTTGACGCAGCTCTCAGCGCGTGCCGGATAGAAAAATGACCAAAAAAGCCGAAACTGTAGCCGCTTGTATCATGTACTGTAATTAGACAAATACGTATCAATTCGTAATTTGAAAATTTGCAAAATTGTTGATAAATTAAAATAATAATAAACTAACATTTATGAATTAAATTTGAAATGTAGAGTAATTTATAATTTTTTATCCTCATCTCTTTTCATAGAAAAAAGATTTGTCATGATTATGTCAGAACTTTTCAACGGTTAATTCTGTTTATCTCTCAGCATGTCAAAATGAGTTGAAACATTGCGTGAAAAAAAAAATTAAAATAACTATCCATGGAAAGCTATTTTAATTATTTTTTTCACGCAGTGTTTCAATCATCACAACACAGCTGTTAAAAACAGTTTTCAACTCTTCTTTCTTTTCGGGTGATGTTTTGCAATACTTTTAACTTCAGCGTTTGGCGGCTGGCAGCGAATTTGTGGCTTCACTTTATTTATGGCCTAGGAGCGTAGAATATGTTAAACTAGTTTGTGTAACAAAAACAACAAAAACATGTCTAGATCTCTTTTATTGAACTTCGCTGAATAAATTTGGATGTAATTTAACAACAAAATAAATTGAACCTATTGAATAATATTTTTTTTTCTTATTAATCATTACTTTCCACGATATCCATTTGTCTTTTAATTTTATTGTTAAGTACTTTATATATCCAAAATTTATTTAACGAAAATACACACTATCAGAATATAGTATTGAGGTAAACATCGGTTCTTAGAAAATAATGGTTTATACTGTTGTGAAATAATTTGAGAAAAAAATGCCATATTTAAAATTTTTGTTTCTTTTTAAGCAGATTAAAAATACTCTGAACAATTGTTTGTTTATTTGTTACAGGTAATGATGTTTATTGAAAGGGCAACACTAAATGTCGAGCAGTGATAGTGGCTAGCCGAAGGTAATCAACCATTGAATGTCACTTGCAGACTGTTCCGTGTAGCCTTGTGGCTTCGACTTTGTGGTACTAGCTTTTGTCCGCGGTTCGGTCAGTTTGGCCTTGGATCACGGTAAGGGCCTGTTTTACCACTATCTGATAAAATATTTTAATCTGTGTGAGTAGTGCGACTATTTACATATCTCACCATCGAGTCGAATCGCAGTTCGCATTGTGACCCAGCTAACCAATCACAACGCAATGTGATTGGTTCACTGTGTCTCACTACGAATCGATTCAATAGTGAGAAGTGGAATGCAAACCCATACTTCGGCCTCTGACAATAAACTAACTTTACTAACTGCTTTATAGATTTGCCTGCTTGATATCGTGAAACACAATTTTTAATGACATTTGTTTGATGTATTACATACTCGTATAGGCTATAAAGATACTTTATCAGCGAGCGGTGGAAGAGGCCCTTTAATCCCTATTAATCTACTTACATTCTTCTTCTTTATTTAAGAGTGCTCCTGTCGGCGGAGTATTTTGTAATGTAACTTATTGTCTTTTTTCGGCCCCGTGAACTCGATACTACAATAATGGGAACATCTGCAAACTCAGGATTTTGTGACTGTACAGAGCCCCCTGGGAAACCTGGTCCGGTAACCTCAACAAACTTTCGTTGTAATCTGAAGGAATTCATACATATTGCACAAACTTTCGTGGTGTTCCAATTATATTGAGGTTACCGGACCAGGTTTTGTCCACCCAACAACAGTGAGACACGATTCATGGTGTCACACAACTTTGGTGCTTATTCAAAAGACCACAGGGTAACTCGAGCTGCAAAGTTAGGTAATAGCATTAAACCCTGGGGTTATATTGTTTCTAAATTTAATTCTAGAATGAACACTAATATTACGGAGAATTGTGAATTTGGTCTAGGAAACAAAGACTGGGATAATAAATACGTGTCTTTAAAGATTTTGCTGCATTAAATGCATGACAAAAACATCAAGTCCATGCTGCAAACTGAAGCGACTCATTTAAATTTAATCATAGACAGACAAACTTTCAGATAAGTGAAACTAAATAATATCTTGTAAAAAACAGCCAGCCATATACCGACATCAATTATTCTGTTTGAAGTGAATTCGAAAATCCAAACTTAGAAAATTACATACGTTAAAATTATCATTTGCAATAAGTATGACAATGGCACACATGGCATCGTATCAATGATTAGTTATTACGGGACACAATGCAGACCTCATGAATGGCTGCTACTGATAATGTATTGACAGTACGTTGATAAGCAAGCTTAGAATTATGTATTGTTTTAATCCTATCAGTATTCGTCATAATTTTATCTACTCCAATATAAAGTCTGTTTTTTGCGCCACTACGATCCTGTGCCGATCTCATCTCATCTATCGCTTTCCGCAATGTTATCTTACCAGCATGTATCGTTTGGTTTCGCCCTCAAAATCAACCGGGAACAAATGAATATGGGAGAGAGATCCGAGTTGGGCTGGTGGTTTGCCAAATTGCGATTAATTGGATTATGAAAATTACTTTATTTATTTACTAGCGGTCCGACCCGGTTTCGCAAGGGTACAGACGTATTTTAAAAAGTAGCCCTAGTACTTTTGAACGTTTCAGCTGTCTCTGTGCCAAAATTCATCAAAATCCGTTATAGTCGTTTTTGAGTTTATTCGTTGCAAACAAAAAAAATGAAATAAATATTTTCTCTTTATAATATTAGTATGGATTTAGCCAATAGCGTAATGATGATATTATGTTCTAGGATCTCACATTACATGTTATCAACCCATAGGAACTGGATAGAAATGATGACATAAAAGTGCCATCTATGTCAAGGCTATTTATTATATTATATTTACGGCAGCTGGTGTAGCCTTGAAGATAGTTTTTACAATTAACATAAAAGTAATTTAGCACCACATTGTAACACAAATCCACCTGCAATTAATATGCTGTCCGTACTAATCAGTTAGCATAGGTATCCGATACTCGACAATTAGAGCATCCTGATTCGCTGTCCCGAGGCAATTGGCTGCAATTGCCGCAACTATTGCGTCGCCAACAACCCTATCAAATACACGCCTAATCATAGAGGAACTCCCACGTGTTCCTACTAAAACATTAGGGATCACAGAACAGTACGCATTTGTCCATATAAAAAGAAGTAAAGCTTACAAAATTATTTAAAAGACTTATTTTTTCGGCAAATGCAACAGCGAATATACAAACATAAGATTAAGAGAAAAGTATATGCACTTTGACAACCGTTGGCCAATAATATGATATATTACGCGTTTCTCAAACTATCTGTCCGTATTTTGAATTTGACAGTGTGTGGCACGCATTTTGTCGTGATGTCATGTTAGTTTTTCAGGCATGAGCTCACGGACTAAACCGGTCGGTTGCTGAGAAATGAAAACAAATGAAAAACAATGCACTCCAGAAACATAATTTCGGAGCATATACGAAGACCGGTTGAGTCGATCCCATACAGACGTCCCCAATAAACTTGAGGGTAACAAAGCTAAATACTGATGAATTGTGCATTTTTTTTAATATACCGCTTATAAAGTTACCTGTATAGGCCTCTGTACGCTGGTAACAGCTGCGAATTTACAATAAATTTACAGACTGATGTGTGTAGATTGTATACAACAAACCAGCGAATGAATGAAAACTTACCAGTTCCAAGTTGAACTTTTAAGTACGCAACTTAGTAACTATGTGTATGGCAAGAGTTAAATTGCTTTGCTGAGGTTTCTTCGCGCTGGTACTTAGAAGTTAAATTTAGAAGTCAGATTCAACTTGAATTGATCTGGAATTGATTCGAATAGTCAACATGTCCAATTAACCAATAAAGTTACTGATTGCTATTATATGTTATACATACAAAGCGAATGTTACGTGTGTTAGTTACCACATTATAAATATTAGGGAATTAGCGATACTTTTGGTGTGCGTGAATAATGATAAAAACTAATAAAAAAGTTTTATTTCGAAATTTTGTGAACTTGTAGAATTAAATTATTACCTTCCTAAAATAAAGATGTGGTAATAAAATAATTTAAAGGGTTAATTTTTAAGAGATTGATAAAAACTGTTGATGGGGTCTGATCCCATCCTAGAATAAGACCATTTTATACCGTCATAATAAAATGTTCAATTTCCTTACTGAGTCCAAGATCAGCAAATATTATGGAAAAACTAAAAGTTTGTGTAATTTTTTGAAAACCAGTTGTAGACATAATCAAAATCTGCTCATAAAATTTAAATAAAACGCCCTATGTTGGACGCGCCTCTCATAAATGATACTTTATAGTTTATATATAGTAATTAGTTATTTAACGCGCACATACGTTTGGTATTAATGTAATAAACGATTTTTAACGCAACGTGAAGGTTTAAAATTACGTAAGGGTCGGGTGAGATAAGTACTTAACTGGATAATCAGTAGAAACAAAAGTTTGGCTTCAACTTGCTACTCTCCTTTTATTTCCGTCTAATAGGGTTGCCAAAACACCCTTATTAGTGTTCATACAAAGGGATCGCTAATCAGGGCTGTGTACGCTTCAAAAGTACAGTCACACATCAATAACCCGAATTCATAGCAGATTCGACGCTATCTCCGCGTCGTAGAGGTGCGTGGATGTTATCTTGACGTGAAGTTAACTGTAGCTCGAAAAACTTTTAGGGCGCTTCACTGGTTACTGAAAGTTTCGCGAAAAAGGCTTGTTACATGTTGGAGTTTCACTAGTATTTGAAAATTCGTCTAGTTATGAGAAAAAGGGCCACAAAAGACTGAAATAAGAGTATATTATTATCAGATTTCAATACTTATTATATCAAAAATATTTCTATTTTAATTTTTTTTTTGATCATTCGTGGTATAAATTTCCTAACCTAGTATCTGATTAATCTTAGATATAAAGTATAAAATGTAATGAAAAATCCCAATCACCATAAATCCCTTGTTAAAACACAATGCTTTTATAGTGCGTCCAACTAAAATAATCCTCGCGGGATTGACTTACGTGACACGCATTTTACATGTCGTCAAATAGTTTAGTTTGGCACCACGCGCTTTCATTTCATCGAATTAGAAAAATGCTGAAGATAATGTGAAGAATACATTATGGACAAAACTGTTACAAAGTAGGAATAGAAAAAAAGCCTAGCCAACTGTAAACTACAAGAAAATTGTTTTGCAAAATTGTATTTCTACATAGATATATAATATTATATTCTATACGGGTTTTAAACAATATTTTTATATGAATATTATGGAGAGTTAAAGTTCATAACGCTGTTGTTACTACGGCATATTATTATAACTAACCATCCAATTTAAAAAGCTTTCAAAAAAACTACCTCATTTTAAAAAGAATTCTCAATTTTTTGCCTTAATTTTCTTCCAAGATTTTTCCTCAAATTAAATGTGGTCCGAAGTTCCGTCTTCCTCCATACTTCGCTGAAAATCAGTTTGACAAAAAGACATTTCATTAGTATACGGTAGACACGATGCTAAAATAAAATATTAAGATAATACAGAAGAGTATCGTTACACATTTGATGGTTATTTAAAAAAAAATTAAAGCGACAAATGTAAAATACATATGACAGCACTCAAATCTGATATTTATACTTGACTTCGCCCGCGTGAATTTCCCACGGGATCATTTATTTATTCCGGATGAAAGGTAACCTATATACTTCTCCGTATTACCATCATCGCCCCTGGCGACACAGTATCGTATGCCTGATAAAAAGCAGCCAATTCTTCTGTAATTTTCAATTTGAAGAACTAGAACAGGCTTTTCGCATAGGAATAGAGAGTAAACTTTAAGACAATGCTGCTTCCAAAGTGGCTAATTAATTGTTCTGCAGTAACAATCGGTAACAAGCTGACTGGAACTTGCAACCAGATGGACAAATGAATGTTGCACTTCTGGAACTAATGACTAATGAGTCTGTGTGGTGTCTTTTCCGAGAAACAATTGAGAGTTTTAGTAGGTACTACGGAGTACTTACTAATTCCATGGAGTTTTCTAGTTGTTGCATGCATAATGTTACCGTATCGATTTATAACTAATAAGTATATAAATTGTGGACTTAAAGCCGAAATATAGTAAAATTTATTAAGACTATGTATGACGTTAGTTCACAAAATTACTTTTTATTATTTGTTACTAGATGTTGCCCGGAACTTTGCTCCCGTGGGAGTTTTGAGATAAAATATAGCCTATAGCTATCTTAGATAATGTACGTGTCTAATGATGAAATAATTGTTGTAATCGGTTTCGTAGTTTCGGAGATTACCCGCCTCAAACATACAAACTCACAAACGCTTACCTACCTCTTTATATTATAGGATACTTTATAATATAGATAGATTAGATTCTATGTTACTACGTAGTCGTGAACGAAAAGTTTATTTTCTTACATTAATATAAGCCATGCATTATCCCCAAAATCCACCTTTCCCGCCCCATACGAACGAGTGTTTATTCGTACAATTGGAGAATCATAATTCGCGTTCCCAAGGCGCCTCTGGGTTCCCCTATTTCGGGTTCGGGATCTTAAAATGAAAACAAACGATGACAGCAAGATTATAAATTCCTGATTGCTATTCCCTGCTTTCCTTAGCCCTAGTACACAGTACACACGTGCGCTTCGGAAGTAGAAATATTTTACATTTAAATAACATTGTTGATGTCCAGGATTATTTACCCAGTGACCTAAGTTGGAAAAATGTTTGCAAAGACGACGATTTCTAACTACTAAGTATGTACTCGCTACGAAAACTAAGGCAATTACTAAATCTTATATATCACTATTTGTATGACTGGCGTAGCGTTAGAAGTAAAGAAAATCGGCTTGTTTTATGAAATAGACAAATTAGGAATGCAAAAATTAGAAGATCCCTTGTTTATAAGTCTTCAATAATGAGTGTAACGTAATTTTAATATTTATAAAATTCCAGAACTTATGATATAGTCTTTCAACATGCGAATATTACGTAATGATTTAATAATAGGTCAATTAATATAAACATACATACAATTAATATATACAGTTCCCAATATTTCAGTCAACATTTATGTAACTTTGAATACAGTATGTCATGGTTGATTAATTTTAAATCAGTAATTTAATGTAAATTTGTAATTTATCTTCATTTTAATATAATGTTCTAAAATTGACAATATGGATTTGAAATATAAATATTTGAAATATAAATCAGTCAGTTTGTTGGGATTTATATTTTTCGTTGTTGTTGACTTGACATATAGGATGTGAAGTCAACACAAAGCCGAAGAATATAAATCTAGATCACCATAAATAGCTTCCTTTGTTATTGTGACTTCAGCTTTATCTGTATTTCTTTGTGAATACGCAATGCGAAATATCTGATAACCTAGACGTTAAATATTAAGGGCGCGAGAATACTGATTTATTTATTTATTTCTTGGAGCGTAGATTATTCATGTCGTTGTCAATTGATTTATTTGCTAAGGAAAGGATTAGTCGTGTTGAATCTCGATCAGGGATGAAAAATGGAAAGTAAAGGTTTAAGTATAGAGGAAATAAAAAATGGATGGATTACGTCAGAAAAAGTGTTATAAAATAGGGAGTTTTCAGTGAACAAAATACAAGGAGCTGACATAAACAAGCGGATATGATGATTGGGTTGATTAAGATAGCCTTAGTCGCACCACTCAACGTTAATTTTAACCTGCGCGACACCGCCATGTAGTTAAAATAGCGTATCTTCTGCGCAGATTAAGGTTAACGTCAAAGTTGTCTGGTGCAACGCTCTTATTTCTAACCGATTTAAATAAAAAAGGTTTAAATAAAAAAATTTTAACACTTTTTAACCTGGAGTTCCTGTAGGAGCCCCGGGCACAGCTATGATAAAGGGGTTACAGATGGACACTTCGCTGACTTTTATTCTTTACTTAGGACATTTTCAGAAACGTTTACAGAATATTGGCATGTCTGAGTCTACCAATTTGTCTTAAATAGACAGGAGACTTATGTATATATGTTTCAGAAATTTAAATGATTGTCAATGGCGCGTCGTAACTTTGCCTCTCCTAGGATCATAAGGAAAGCACTTAGCTTTATCAACAGTATAACTTAGCTCAGATGTTGAAGGTGTATAAAGTTCGCAATTTATTAAAACCTTTTGTTGCCAGGAAGAAAAGAAAAGTATTCAAAAGCTGCATTGTTAGGTGCAATAGTTTTCAACTTGTTGTATCGATTTCATTGTTTTCGCAAAACAATAAGAGTTTAAAAGATTATTTCTAAACACATAGAAAATCTTGAGCTGAATTAGGTCAGATATGATATGTTGAAATCACAGGCTGCTCGCGTGCGGATAATTGCAACAAGAAAAGTTACTAGTTTATCCTTCAGGATTAAAAAAAAGAATATAATTGAATTCATATGCGTGGTTTGGCTATACACAAACATAAAGTTCAGGTTTCTGTGGTAAACGTGAGTAATAGATTATAGTGGAGGACATTTTTTGTCTCAAATACTTTCAACTACTCGTGTCTACATGTTTTATTTTAGATTTTGCTGTGAAAGCGCTAAAACTCTCCACATCGCAAGTTCAACAATGTGACGTCACAAAAGCAGTTTTTCAATTAAAAAATCAGGCGGTGTTGTGTGGCTCTAACGACCCTAGCGTCGAGTGCTCTTGGGCATAACCGAGGTTACCGCTTTTCAACATGGCCACGTTAGAACGATCAGCTGACATTTTGTGAACCGCCATTTTGTCGTGCGCTTCTTGAGAAGTAAAATAAAAATTTTGCTCTGTGTTTTTTTTATTTTTATATATTTATGAAAACTGAATCTAGTAAAATGGATGACATGCTTTGTGAGCTGTTTAATATATATTATAGGAGAATGTTACTCATCAAAAAGTGCGTGAGATTTGGGATTTCAGAAAATTTCGTTTCAACGATGTTTTGCATAATGTCTTTCTACTTTCAATTCTTAATATTCCTCTTTCTTCATGAAATAACAAATGGGACGACTCGGCTCATTCCATCTGGTAACTTCTGGCCGGGTGCTACTACGCCCGCTCACTTCCACTGCACCTAAGTGTAATTGATGGTTGGTTTTTGACTGATATATAGCGGAACCAGGGCCCTGGATGCAAGCATAATATAAGGAGAGAACAGAAATATAGGCTATTGCATTTAATACTAAAGTATATAATAATTGACATCACGTCAACAAACTACCCGCTAGCACTGCATTTTGCTTAAACTTAGATTATTAAAGATTCTTAAATTAAGATAGCGATGTGAAGGTTCGTCACTTTTATTTCCCGGATTTCTTTGTTAAAACTTAATTAAACACGTGAATTGCCACATCTGTAATTTATATGATTTGAGATGCAGTCGCAAACATAAGATTTATTCGGCCGCCGACTGGTTAATAGTTCCGAAAATATTTTACTCTAATACTGCTCTAAATGTTACATCGTTAGGATTAATGTGCTATTGTTACTCAGCTAACAGACTGGACATTTGAATATTTATTGCAGTTATCTCTTTCTTATTTTACTTTTCTTTCCAATCCTTGCCAAATGCTTTAAATTAATCAGAACGATTAGTACTTACTTAAAACTAAATTATTATTGACGTTAATTATGTAACTCTTTGTAACTCGTATTTAACAATCTTATATAAATAATATAAACACATAACATACAGAATGTAAATACTGAAAATATTTTAAGTTTCGAACAAGGTAAGGTTCTCACGGATAAATCGTAAATTTTTACAAATATTATTTATCAACGGAAGATTCTCATGAGGGTGATTCATTATTGTCACTTAAATACTTGTGATTGTAAATACAATTACAATGAGAAATAAATTCCTTTCCGACATCTTTAGGTTAAAAATATCTTTAGGTTTGAAAAAAAAATGAATTTATATTCGAAATATGTAGCTTATTGTAATGTGTGCTGTATTTATACGGATTTGTAGCTGACTGAGTTATGAATAGTATGTTTCACTGCTGGGAATAGACGTCACTCAATTTGTGCCATGAATCGAACAAAATGGTAAAGCTCCTTTCTGTTCGAATGATGTAAACTTTGGTTAGTGCCTTTCATCATATGACATCTCTATAAAAACAGCGTCATGAATTCTGTCTTGACACAAGATGAAAGGGATCTTTTTGGTTACATACTTATGTTGTTATTTTGTTGTAAACGTTTGTATTCTTAAATAATGTTAAGACTGCCACGACCGACTGACACTTAATGTAGTTTGGCTTTTATGTTGTTTTCGTATATAGAATATTGTTTTATAAAGTTGAGTTTTTAAAAATATTTGTTACTTGTTCACGATCAAACGGCTGGGCCAACTTTTATGTAATTTGGTATTGAGGTAACTGATATCTTAGGGCACCTACCCTATGTAACTTTCGGGATAAAAAGTATCTACTTTTTATCTCGAAAGTTCGCGATTCCCATAGGATTAGGTCAAAAAGTTTAATAGTCAATTGTGCTTTATAAAGTAGACTACTACTGATGGCACTACGGAAATATTTTTTATAATTACACGGTAACACCGCGGGGCGCAGCTAGTTATATGTTAAAGAACCGAAGTGATCCGAAATAAAGAATTTAACTATTATGTTCTTTGGATGGACAGACGGACGTTGTGGACAATCCGCCTAAAAACTAGACAATAGGATTCCGGCCGGTGAGTCACGGCAAATGCGGCAACATATTGCTGTAACACAAATATATTCAACCTGTGTACGCCTCCGGCTGTTTGGTTACGATTCAATACCAACAGTTGAGATACAAATCATAAACAGACCAAGAAACTTCTTGTCTGACTCATTCCACACTAGTCGACTATTTAGTTCATTAGAGTCTTGGCACTGGACGGCAGTTTAGTAAAAATGACATTTCAAGTGCTTTTAGGCGTCTTAAATAAAATCGATAATATGACCAGAAATGTTTCGCCGAAGTCAGTGAATTCTTGGCCTTCAATGTTCTAAAATATAGTGTCGTTGAGTTATCATCCTATAACACAAGTTTCAAACATTGTGATTTCAACTAATTGTCCTTTGTGCTAATTATAGAACTTCTTGCGTCGAAGTCTTATCAGACATAATTAAATATTGATCTAAAGTTGCAGGCATCGCGGGGGAAATCAGTTAATTATGATTTGAGAGCTCACAGTAGCCAATTAAGGAAAACTTTCGCCATAACGTCTTTATAAGACATCATTAAACAGCGTTGTTCCAGGCTGTATAGTCGTTTGGAGTTCCTGCAGGCTTAGTAAGTTAGTTCACTAAAATTTGTCGCTGAGAGTAGTGAAAAAGTAGTTATGAAATATATCAAGTCCAAGTGCCTTACTATTTTCTTTCTACAGTTTCTTCCTTAGCCATAAATCACGCTCATTAAAATGTTATTATTGAAGTACTATGAAATAGGCGAAGCTTCAGTCACAGCCCCAGTGGCGCTGCAGGGCTCTGGCGGCCCCACGCGAGTTTTATCGTCGCAGATATTTTTCGCTCCTACCACAACTTCAGCTCGTTGTCAGTTTCTATTTAAATATACCTACTGAATTTATGAGATGAAATATTGTGAAAAACATAGTCGATCTCGTAGATTTAGATTTTCATTTTTTTGCTCTCTACAACTTTGAAGCGCTTTAAATGCAAGCAAAATGCTGTAATATGCGTGCAATATGTATTTAGTTTTTTTACTAAACGTCTAGGTTTTCTTTTACTTTTTTTTGCGATATTTTTCCGAGCCACGACATGTGGAAACGGAATGCAGTTAAAAAGATAAAATAAAATCTGAAATTATCCTGTGGATGTTAGGTTGATTACCGAGTGATATTTTACAAAACAAAAGACATGTCTACAGTACAATCAACGCGAGAGGATTTGTTTATTTTCGCTAAAGCAATCTGACCATATTGTGGCGGAGATGCACATGCAACTAAAACGGGCGAGAAGCTGGCACGCAGGCAACTGGCATGCCGTGCCGGTAGATGGCATGAGCAGCGTTCTATTAATATAAATTAAAACTAAAACAGGTGTTCAAAAATTTTAATTTTACCATTAGCATTATATGAGATAAAACTAGTCATGGTGTCAAGTCATTGCGTGCATTGCGAGTATGTACTTATATCTGCCCTTATGGTACGCCATTCTAGACCACTAGGGAGGCGATAAAAGCACCAAGCGAAGTTCCTCAGTTTTTTCAAATAAATGTTCTTGTTGCCTCGTCGTAATGTGTTCACTTCCATGTAATAAAATATTTCTGTTTCAACTACCAACGTTATAGCTTTGCGTTTCTCATTGCCGTCGCCGCCATCTTTGTGCTCGGCCGAGCCACTTTTCACAGTAACTAACGAACCAAATTATTTATTACCATTCAAGGGAAACTTGTTTCGAGGACATACGGAAGAGGGAAGCTCAAAAGAATACAAATTACAACGGGAAAAATGTTGCCATTATTTATCGCTTATAAAGCCCTCGTAATTTTGCGATTCTCCCGAGAATTGGGGTGAATGGGAATTCGCAACAATGACTCTGGGGGATTTTTTATGCTGTTGCATTGAAATTTGCTAAATAATTCTTGTTTTGTACTCATTTAGGCTAATCTTAGTCGGTTAATTGCAACTAGTAACAATTAACTTATCACGAAACAAGGCTATATAAAAATTGGGACAAATGACACAAATTTAGCCCAAAAGTCGGTTAGAGACTTATATTTGGATACTCATCAATACAACGATGATGAAAATACGCATAACATAAATATATAATACTTTATTTCATAGCATGTTAAAAGATGTTATCTCTTTATTCAAATATAAACATTTCATGCATAGAAATCATATCTTCAAGATACATTGGTAAATCTAGATCGTATATAAACAACATACCTATGCCTATTACCAAATGCCTTTAATCTCCGAACTGTCGAACATTTCCAGTATTGCATCGAAAATCGGAAATAAAGGTAAATCAATAGTGTGCACTTTGTCTCGTTTCGAATATCGATTCCTATTGAATCGAGACGAATCACGTACTCGATATTCGATGGAATCTTTGTTCTGTAATGGATGGTTGCTGTCGTATTATGTTGGTAATGTTTCCGTAAACAAAGGTTTATAAATGTTTGCAATTTACCTAAAGTGTTTGTTTATTTGGTAGCAATTATCGAAGAGGGAAATTAATTCACACTAAGTGTTGTTTTTGTTGTGCAAATCACTAATTGATATCATATAAACCTGAATAGGTTATATTATGAGAAGAAAATAAGCAAAGAATATTATATCCATTAGTATATTCTTAAGAGAAAACAAATAATAATGATTTGTCTATTTTCTTCAGTAGATAAATTTAGTCATCTGATGAGAATTTCTTGGTATAAAGTAGTCCCAAAATATGTAAGATTCTTGTTAATTATAAAGTTATAATACCCGTTGAGTTTATTTCAAACCAATCGATAATGAATAGCCTTTGTCGGTAATACAAAACAATAAAATTTCATATTTCTATGTTAATTATATATTATTTTATATATTTTATTGAATAATTGATTATAATTAAAATATTTGTAAATCTCAATGTAATTTCCATAGAAGTACATATTGTATGTACACCGAACTAGGGACTACTGATAAAACTTTGACCTATTTGATTCAAATAGTCTTTTATCTAACTCGCGGAAATTTGTATAAAACGTCTGGAGTTAGTGGCCAGGGCATATTTACGACCATTTTTAAAATTCTTGTACACACACATATAGTTAACAGTACGGAGAAATACATATATTCCTCCCTAAGTTTCGATTGTGTTAGAAACTTACGCAGATGAAGTCGCGAGCAAGAGCTATGAACCAAATATTTTCGCTCAAACCATTCTATTCGTAAATAGTTCATCGCAAGTCGCATAGTAACAGGTTTGCCGCGACTTTACACAAAACATTCAATTTGATTGCAAACGCCGACGTTTTTGTCATCAGTTTAATGTGGAACGTGACAAAACAGTTACAAATCGTCCAAACAGAAAGAAACATAAGATTTATTCGCTACAAGATTTAATGGAAAAGTTTCTCGTTAATCTCTGTTATTCTTGTCTATGGACGAATTGAATTCTATTGTTAAATTTTAAGAGATAAATCGAGTTCAAGTCAAAATATTTATTTATGGAGCTTTGAACACTTCTTTTAATTTACAGAATTGTATAAAACCAGGAGTGCTAATAGGTTTATTTCTTCCACTCAAAAAGATTCAGATTGCACTCCTTTTTTTAACAAATTTTCTGCTAACTACTAATCATATAAAAATCTTTTCAATTCTGATCGATTGGAAAAATTTAATCAAATATTCGAGCATAATTTTTTCCATCAAATTCCATACTTGTTATCCATCACAGACAGACATAAATAAATAAAAAATGTTTTGGCTTCTATTAGTCCCATAAAGACCTTCATAATTATTTTTTTTATCTCATAAGTACTAGCTCACTCACAGTTATGTAATATGTATGATGGAGAAGAATTTATTTCTGACAACAAGTTCGTATTTTTAATAACTACATTTCTTATTTATAGGATAAACTTTATGCCCAATACATGAAAGATCGCATTCGATATCATCTTACTTAAGATTGATGGTACGCGTGAGATGTCAGCTGGTATTAATATAGTCAGTACATTGACCGTAGGGCGGGAAAATCTGTGGATCCGATTTGAGTTACTTAATGAACTTAATAAATGGGAATAAGATTGCGTTAAGTCCACAAATAATTTACATAAAATTATGAATAAATGTTACCTTTAAGATTGGGGATTCCTAAATGTTAAAACTATATTTAATTATGCACAAGAAAGGTTCCGTCTTTATTTTAATTTATAATATAATTTTCAAATATTATTTACTAAATATACAATACCTACCTAAAATAAGCGCTTATATTTCGCTTATTTTGGTATTAAACATTATTTATATGTATAAAACATATTTGGTCAAATATTGTGCTCGTAAATTAATATATTTTCAGTATGTATTCGGTGAATATTTCGTTTAAATATTCATATTCTGAAAATAGTATTCACAAAAAAGCCACCCAAAAGTTGAGTTTTAATTATAAATTGTTTATTTTTGTGATAGCGATTGTAATATATCTCCGACTTAAACGATAGGGGATAAAGTCTTGAGATTGCAGCGTGGCATGGCAAACTTGGCTATGCTAAACACATGTTTTGAACAGCAGGGCAAGTTCAGCGGTAGGGGATGTTTTTCATTAGCCATACCCACCCCTATTTTCTTCCCCATGTTATTTTTAATATCGTTTAGGTGCAGTGTTATTCTTATAAGGCAATTTGGCACGATCTTATTATTAGGGTAGATATTTATCCTTCCAAGTTAGTACCAACTCGGTCAATGCTTCATGTCAGGAGCATTTTTTCCGACATTCAGCCTACCATCCAATGCATAGCAAAAATCGATAACAATTTAGCGATGAAAAAGATTTCCCTTGAGAATTAATACTCTTTATTTTTATTCCTACGCGCGTTGAAGAAGCGCCCATCTTGTAGGCTCAAATGTATGTCTTATATAATTTTAATTTTAAATAAGAAAAGCTTCCATCGTCATTGGACGGGGATATTTTTGGCTGTATGACATTTTTTTAGGGTTCCGTATGTACGGCGTAGGGTAAAAGGTGAACCGTAATAGACACTTGAATTTTTTTCTGCATGATTTCTGCTATTAAAAACGTGTAATTTTTGTTTTAATGTTTCGCAAAGAAAATTGCTAACATACTAAACCGCAAGGGAAATTAAAAAAATAATATTTCTCTATACGTATTTTTATTTCCAAGTATTGGTCTCGATTCGGGTGATATCAATGATATCAATATCAATTTGCGCGAGCATGTATTTGTATCATTCGTTTCTGTTTTATCTGTTTCGTAAAATACATAATTCTGTTTATTTATTGATCGTAATACGTATTACGAATAAATAGGAGATAAAATATTATGATAAATGTATAATTTATTTCAGACAATTTCTCCCTTTTGTGAAAAAAATTCACAAATGTATATTTTATTTATCTCTTATTTTTTTACACTTTAAAATTAAGGTTAAATAAAGTTGCTTCAAAAATACAAGTAACCAAATAAGTCAAGACATTAGCAGTGAAGTCTACAGACAATATTTTCCACAATTTTCGTAGCGAACAAATTCAATAGTTAAGTGTTGCCAACTAGCGAAACACAAAACGACCGTAACGAGAAAAGTTATCAAAAGTTAGTACATTTTGCGTTATCTGTACTTAAGATAATTTACTGATGCAAATTAATGGACCGAACATTCTTCTCGGTCTACCTGAAATAGCTTTGTTTAATTGCTTTAGTTTTATTGTAGTGTCAATGCAATCCGTCGTTTTAACGTGACGTCAGGAAGGCGGCCGGTCATAAAATCAGAGCCAAATCTCCAATTTTTACGGTTTATTTCATTCACGTGGTCAACTGGCAGGGAAAAACGAAATTTTCTTCGGAAATTCCTATAAATTAAAGACCCATTTCTTGGAGAAAAGAACGACATTGTGAAACAAATTCGTATTTTTTTTTTACATTACCTACCTTCTTCCATTCTGGCGTGGAAGGGATAGACAGAACGTGCAAGCAGCGTGCAAAAGTGATGATTGTTCTGAAAGTCTGTCGCCTTGAAAGCTATCACTTTTACTACGATTTCGAAATAATTATATTTGAGCTGTATATATTATAAAACAAAGTCCTAGCCACGTCTGTCTGTCTGTTAAAAACGTCGCGATAAAAACTACTGCACGGATTTTCATGCGGTATTAACCAGCAAAACCGGGACGGGCCGTTAGTACTTAAATAAATCGTGAATATATCTTTCCATTTCGTCATACATGTGTTATATCCATGCTAGATCTAGGTTCAGCGGCACTTCGGGGGTTAGCCGTAACATATATACTTGTACATCTATACTATTATTATAAAGAAGTAAGCGTTTGTGAGTTTGTATGTTTGAGGCGGGTAATCTCCGAGACTACCGAACCGATTTCAAAAATTATTTCACCATTAGAAAGGTACATTATCCAAGATTGCTATAGACTACATTTTATCTCAAAATTCTCAGGGGAGCGAAGCCCCGGGCAACATCTAGTAACATATATGATTGTAGTCTGTCGTTACTGAAAATTATCACGCGAGCCGATAAAATTATAATGATTGTTATTACAGGTGGACATGCGATGTCAACTTATCGTGAAACCCGTATCAGTATTTTGTTGGGTAAATAAAATCATTTTATTTAATGTGTTCCTAAAGACAATCATAAAGTACCTTCTACTACTAATAAACTCAAATTAAAAAACCCCCGCCTTTCAATATTCATTTCGCTACTTTGAACAACTTTTGAACGGCTGAACCGATTTCGATCGAACATATATGAGAACCACCGCATAAAAATTAGCTATCAAATAAAAAAAACTCATCCAAACCGGTTCAGCCGTTGATGAGCTACGGTGCCACGTACACAGACATATATAGATAGATACAGGGAGACAAACACATTTAACGGTCAAACTAATTTGGAAGTCAGGGTTTATAAAGTAATTTGTACTATCTACTTATGACAAGGAAACACTTTTGTATCTATCTGTTAAAATTGTTGTACAAATCCTTTAAGTAAATAAAGAATTTCTTATTATTATTAAACTATAACACCTTTTTTTTGCGTCGGGGTGGTATAAAATAGGGTACAATCACCGAGATAACATTACTCTCGTATTATATTTAGTTATGTGTATAATATTTTTTAATTAAAGTTACATCACTTGGTACCTAGTCTAGTTTGTTTGTTTGCGTTAGAGCAAACCTTAATGCTAAATGTAGTTATAAATTTACTTAACCCTTACCAACTTTGTACGAATTTACTTCAATATTTTATTTTTTAATGGGTCGAATAGGTCGAATCCTTTTTCAGGTTGTACATAAGAAGTTTTGAAAATGTGATAAAATTACTTTGGGGAAAACTTGTAACAATCCTTCAAAATTTTCCGACAGAAATGTAATGACTTTCTTCTTCATTCTTCACAATATTTAAACTTACCTGTTCAGTCAATGGTTTATCCTGTAACACTTTTATGTTTTGACGTTTTATTTTTAATTTTCATTTCGGAACTCTTTCATTCTGTTTGTCTATTATTTTGTTCTTGATAATGTCTTGTCATGGTAGTGTATGTCAAACTGAAAGATTGGTTGATTAAATTCTAATGTCTAAAGATTAAAATAAATTTTAATCTCCTATTTATCTATTAAGATAGATCTGTAATTAATTATAGGATCCCCAAATATTTTGGGTAAGAGCTACTTTTATTCTTTGTTATTAGAAGTTGTTATTTTGTTAAAATATAGTTCTATGTGAAAAACCTCATCATAGATAAATATTATATGTAAGCAAATCACCTATATTTATCTTATCTATTTACCATCCCTTTATTTTAAATAGCGTGTAGCTAATTAATAGCATGTAATTACTTCCTTTCCATAGGGATTTACGCTCCGGTACCCGATTCCCCTTTATCCTACGGCCGCACTTTGAAGCTATTCCCTTTCCCTAAGTTTTCTTGATGTCTGGCTGATTTGGAGGATTCAAGGAAGTAGTGTTTTTGTTTAAATACCTTTTTATCAATCGGGATATGTTAATATTTTGTTACCCACCTATTTAACGGTATTCTTCCATTTCCTTTTTGTTACATTTTCTAAAATTAAAGTCTGTCATTTTTGTAACGAAGTCATTTTTGTTATCCTTCCCTACTTGTTTAGAATAAATGTTACAATCCTATGCAAATTCATTGGAAATTCGCCACTATTATCGCGATATAAAGATCAAAGGTAACTTGACATATATGGTCGATTGTACATAGCGAAAAAAAAACTTCAGTTTGACGGACAACAATCGGGGAAATTCCTCTCCTTTGGGCGTGCAACACTGTTCCGCTTGTGGACGACCAACTTTTCCAATAATACCGCCAGAAATTTTCAATTATCAACTTTACCCGCAATTCGGTATAAAGAAGCCTGCATAAAGTTTTCTGAATTCAGAATCTTTTATCGACTGAAATTACTCGATTGTAAGGGACGATCTCCTTTCTCTAGAGGGATTTGTTTTAATGCTACTTAAGGGTTGGATAGTGACAATACCTTCGGAAAGCTCTATTGTGTATGTTAATAGGATTGTCGTAAAATCTTTGGGAAGTTTTAAAAAGGCTTAATACTTAATGTGTTACTTGCATATTTAAAAAATCTGCTTGAGCACATCCCATCAGGGCTTATGCCTGTTTGCCTGGTACGTAGTATAAAAAAAAACAATTCCTTGTTTGCAACTAATCGGAAGCACAAAATGGAACGCGCGAAAATGAAAATAAAAAAAACATGACACATGTTTGATTACCGCTCTTTTCCTTGTTGTGGTTTATTAAAATAAAAGGCTGTGTTGAATGACAAAGTCGTCTGAGGATTTTTTTTGCTGAACAGATTTTTTAAAATTTTTCCATTTTAGTGGATTATGTTTCAAATTCGCCGATATCGAGCGCGACAGAAACATTTTGTTCACATGTTTCAAGTAAATCCTTTTATACTCTAGTACATTAAATAATATTTTTCATATGAATTTTTGCCGATATTTACCTCTAAAAATGTTTAATCTATTTCACTATGGTTAATCTATGGTTGAAAAATCTTTTGTCTAGTTTCATTTCACTATCTCATCTCGTGTTCTTTCCATTAAAAAATAGTATGAAAAAATAGAATGTGGGTTCAAAATTAATGAACGAATAAATAAACTATATGTATATAAAAAACAAATTACGTATTCGATTGTCAATGTGGGTATCGTATTTCGAGAAAATAACTTAACTCGGCGAATTTTATTAGCACTTTATAAGACGTTAGTATCACGTGATCCGTCTTGAGTCACGTATCTCAAGATAAATGCGAACATAAAAGCCATTTGGAGGCAAATAAACAGTATAATGTTAGTTATTTAGTCTCGCGGTTTGATGGCTCTATTTCAGCCATGTTAATAAATGGCTGAATGTAACTATATATTAGCTTAAATGGCGCTCCATTTAGTTGTAAACTAAATAAATTTGTGCTTATTTAGTAATGTAGCTTTTTTAGTATAGAAAACATGAAAATATTTACTATCATATTCATATAACATTTTTTCTTTAATTTTATTGGTCATTGTAATTGTAATTCTTACTGTGATCTCCAAAGTAATTCATTAATTTTTAATGTTTATTTAGAGTTTAAGCTATTTTAGCAATCTTTTTCTAGCGGTTGTCTTATACAGATTTTTTTTTCAGACCGGCATTTCTCGTGAATAAAAGAAATTTCCAGAGATCAGCGCGTTCAAACAAATACACAAACTCTTCAGCTTCATTAATTGAATGTAGATAAAAATACACATAACTGCGGACGCGACTTGGCCTCTTTTCGCTTTTATGTCCTCAGAAATAAGAGATACACTGTGGTGTGGCATTTATGGCACACTCCGTTTTCAGCTCATAATTCTGTGGCTCGAAAAATCCTCGGAATGTTTTCTCGTGTATAATGGTCAGAAATGTTACGCAAAGATGTGTAGTCCATCCATCACCCGGCACGCGGTGGCTGAAATTTTATTACTTCTAAATTGGAGTTTAAAGTTTAAACTTGAAGAACTTTTTCACTATTACAACTTACAAGGAAGTTTTTGTGAGTATGTTTGATTATTTTTCACGCAAAATTAAAAATGTTGACACACTTACTCGTAACATTATCTAGTGTTTTTAAGTAAAACTTGTCGACTTCAAGTGTGTTGAAAAACGTCTTATAACATAGGCACATGTTTATCTCCAGTTATTTCTCGCAGCTCTACCCGCAGTAGCTTTTGTTTAAATTCAGGTCATTAACTATATGTATTTAACATTTCATCAAAATTGGACCAGTAGTTTTGTTGTGACAACCAAACAGATAGACTTTTGCATTATAATATTGTCTGTGTGTGTATACCCAAGGTTTCATCACAATATACTATGATTTGAAATTTGGCACACACGTACAGTAAACCTTTTATTCTAAAATTCCAAGTGGACTGAAGTTCCGGGGATCAGCTGGTGTACACGAATCGATAAATCCTATGAAAAGCAACGTGATTCGTACATTCCGTTATTTCGTACATTAAACGTACAACAATATAGAGGAAATTCGCCCCTATTACTTCAGCAAAGAGGTGCGTGAAGTGTATAATTTCGCAAAGCAATTACATCGCCATAAATGGCTGAGCTCATGAAATGCAACATTGATGTAAGTCAGACTAAGCGTCCTAGATGAGCGGTGGAATGATGTATAAGTACAACGCGATGACACATTTTAAAGTTACGAGAGACACTAATAAAGTACCACGGTATAGTACTAATATATTATCAAATTTTAAATGATTGTATGTAAGTATGAGGACGTTTGTCACTCAATACCCTGTTCTATATCAATACGATATGTTCAGTAGTATGTCTTTCCCTAATATGAACGTATCATACGATGTTAGGCACATGGTGAAAATAAAACCTAGTATAACTTACGTTTAATACTTTACTATATTAAATTGTGAATACATTTTATTTCATAATCTTTTAACATTATAAACCTTAGTGGTAAAACATAGCGAACTTCATTCTCATACTAATAATACCTCTAATCTTGTCTAACCTATGTTTCACAATGATTATAAATTATATTACATGTGTTTAACATAATTTCGGGATAGGAATCCCGAAATTACGTTACACACATTTGATACGTGTCTCCAGCATTTATCGCTCACCTAGGGTACGTAGGTAACACGGAGTGCACATATGCAATATTCGTCGAGTTAAGTCGAGAGTGCGATGCGATCGCGGACCCAGGGGACTCAAATTGGGTCGCCGCCTGGGCTGACTAAGCACTGCATAATTAATAGTTCTATTCGCCGTCTCGTAAAGCGCCCGATCCCGGACAATCTGGGATAAATCCAGGGCTTTCTGTGTTTCCAGTCGTCGCTACACCTACTTTTGCTTCGGCTGATACCGGTTGTAGCTGTATATTGGGTTGTTTCAGGATTGTTTACATCGAAAACTTGAAAATGTTCAAATTTTGCATAGTAAGGAAAATATAGGTACATCACTGTATTTTTCTTTGAGGCATTTTAATTATAGTTTTCGCAACGGTGTTAATTATTGAAATTATCAAAAAAAATTGTAATAATAAATATATTCGTGGACTTTCAGGGCTATGATGCTCCGAAGCCCGAAATCTGCATAAAAAATGCCGTTAAAATTTTGAAGATTCGGCTGTGATTTCGGCTTGCCGTTTTTTTGTCTGTCAACAGCCAAAATCATTTTAAATTCGTCTCTATCACCGCGGAATAAAAGTCTCTTGGTAACTTGATATGCGGTTGGCTATACGTGTTCTGCCTCTCGAAGATAAAGGCAGTCTTCACTTGTTATTGCTGCTGCAGTTGCTTTTATTAAAATATCTGACAATCTGTCCGTAAAGTAGGTGCATCGTCCATCATCACCACAATGTTTGCACGGCACGGTTCACAGATAAACATCGACACCAAGTGCATATTGCAAGTGACTTAGGTCATAGAAACAAGGAGATATGTTAAAATTTGTTTCTAATACATGCAAATTCATGCAGCACTTGTTTATATTCTTAGGTTATATTTATTAATTTCTCGTAAAAATATACAAATATTAACTAACAGATAAACTTAATATGACATAATTATGTAGGTATGTTTATTTTTATTCTTAAAACAAGGTTCCTAAATCCGGGTCGAGGAAAACAATAAAGTTTGTAAGTCATATTAGAGTTGTGGTATCGCTGAAGCAATGGTTATAAAATCGTTTATGTTTAACCTCGAAGTCTCATTAAGTAATATTAATAGAACTGTTGCAACTTTGTACATGTGAAAATGTTACAGTTCCGTTTCACTTTTTGAATTAAAAAATAAAGTACTAGAGCATTTAATTTAAATAAGATAATAAAATCACAGGTTTGCGTATGATATGATATTCCACGGGTTAAGGTACATGGACGAAGTTTGTATGTGTTTTTATTTTTCAACTGAATAGCTTTAGTGTAGCAGATTTAAATTCAAATTTTCTTTCTAACTTAGGATGATATGCATCACTTATTGTCGGCAAAAATTGTTTAAAACGAAGTCTACTCTCGGTTTTCATAGCGCAGTTCAAGAAGAAACGGCGTAACAGACTTTTTTCAAAGACTTCAGTTAACAGGATTCCAGAAATATGCGTAACAAAAAAGTAAAAACCGAGGGTAAAACGAAGAAAAAACTGTGGAACGTCACATCACATATCTCCTTGCTTCACTGACCTGTAACCAGTGCACGTTCACTATAGCATAGTGTTTACGTTATAAAGTGGCACAGCGCAGCTGTTCAACAAATATTCTCTATACTTACATAATACAATTTATCGGGCATGTTTGGGCGACAGATTTTCATAAGAGTAAACTCAAGTGTTATCAACTTATGTATGTTTAGTGTTGCCAGATCGAGTTTAACTTAATTTGCGGGAGAGAATTAAACAGTTGGGTCCGGTAGACCAAAATTAAATTAAATTAAATTAAATTAATATTGTTTTATTTTCATCGAATTTGTACTAGAGTTAACATGGCTATTGATGAGACTTTTCATATAAGTTCTTTTTTGTGATTAATATGTGTTTTACGATAAATTATATTTTAGACTAGCTGCGCCCCGGGGCTTTTCGGGGAATATCGGGATAAAAAAATACCGTATGTGTTGTACCCGATAATAGAATAGAAGATATAATAGAGCCATAATGAACATCAGAGTTACAAATGTCATTTATTATTAGTTCACCAAGATAAAGAGAACAACAGAAATAGATAATTGATAGAGCGAGAAACAACGATTAATTTGTCATCAATAATGCCATAGCAGTATTTATCGAACATTGCCAGACCTTGTATACATACCCGCAATACATTTTAAATGGCAATTTGCCTGTATATTTAATTTATATTACTATGTTCTTTTTATTCCTATATATATCCTATAACTTCTATTACTTTATACTAAAAGTAAAGACTTTACATAAAGATGTAGCGTGGCATAATCTATGCTACACTACACATTAATTTTTGCTAAGAAATAAAAGAAATTCGCTAAAAAATAAAAACGTAATAACGGTGGCGCTAGTGTGCTGAGTAATCATTGATTATTATACTGTACATAGAGTTATAATCGCCTTAAAGGACATAACGCATAAGAGTTGTTTCAACAAACAGTTCATAATTTTTTCCTCAAGGCAGGCTGAAAACTTTTTACCCGTATTTCAGCGTAGCTAAACTTATTAAGCTTCAATTCTTGACGAACTTGGTGGCGAAGTGGTATAGTGCTTGCCTCTGAACCGAGAGGTCCCGGGTTCGATCCCCGGTCGGGTCATGATGGAAAATGATCATTTTCTGATTGGCCCGGGTCTTGGATGTTTATCTATATATGTATGTGTTATAAAATATAGTATCGTTGAGTTAGTATCCCATAACACAAGTATAGAACTTTGGGGCTAGCTCAATCTGTGTGATTTGTCCTAATATATTTATTAATTCCGACGAAAACTCCCAATCCGAAACAAAAATCTCGTAATTTTCTTCTTAATTGATTTTGTATGGATATTTAAAAAATATATAATCCAATTATATACTTAGTTGTTATAAAATTGAAAGTAGCTCCAATGTGAATAATTCTAGAGTGTTCAAATAAAATAGACAATAAAGTTGGATTGCGAATGAAAAGTCATTAATTTGATTATTTTAAAGTTATATAAAGTGGGCGATGTGGAAACAACATTACTGTCGGCCGCGGGATGACGATGGTCGTCTATTTAAGTTAGTCTATCGCAGAACTCAGTATTTCTAGTCCAAGTTCTGAAGTTCTAAGACCTTCATTTGACTTAGTTCCGGATCTCTTGCCTATTAAGACGCAATTCCACAAGATCCAAGTCAGCTAAATCTAGTTGACGTCTGCAAATCGATGTTTGGTTGTTTCTTAAATGTTTTAGTTTGAATAATTACATAATGAAGGCTTACTTTTTTTAGCGCTAGGGGCGCTGGCGTAGAGAAGGTTCGTTTCCTTATACTTAAATATTTAGCGTTCATTTGCAAGAAAGGACATGCTTCAAAATAACAGATATTTTTCAGTGGTTAAGGCGCTAAGGTTCCAGGTTCGAATCCTGCTCGTGTGAAATATACTCGTTGTGCCCACTAACCACTGTTAAGACGTCCGCATTGAACCGAATGGTGCCAGGTTCGAATCCTGCTCATATGATATTGTATACTAATCCACTCAAATAAAAAAAAATCCAGTGTGGTATCGCTGAAGCAATGGTTATAAAATGGTTTATGTTATGTTAAAACCTCGAAGTCTCATTAAGTAATATTAATAGAACTGTTGCAGCTTTGTACACGTGAAAATATTACAGTTCCGTTCGGATTAAGGATTAATTGCCCTTTGAATTAAAAAATAAAGTACTAGAGCATTTAATTTAAACAAGATAATAAAATCACAGGTTTGCGTATGATATTCCACGGGTTAAGCTACATGGACGAATTTCGTATGTGTTTTTAGCTTTAGTGTAGCAGATTTAAATTCAAATTTTCTTTCTAACTTACGATGACATGCATCACTTATTGACGTCAAAAATTGTTTAAAACGAAGTCTACCGTTGATTTTCATAGCGATTCCATCGGCTCTTGTTTCCGATGAAAGAAAACATCGTGCCAGGGTCAGATTGAAATACAAGTAGATGGCAAAATTGCAAACCACTTCATTAAAATTTCCAAGAAAATCGAAATACGACTACAAGGGAGTTACTTCAAGACTATTTGAATCAACCACCCGTACAGATTGATTGTATCAAAGGCGTGTATTCCCAGACACGCTCGGCTGCAGTTCAAGTTTCTTACGGTGAGTAGCACCAATCAACTTTGACGTTAGCTTTAACCTGTGCAGAAACGTTAAGTACGCCATTATATATAAACATCGCCGGTGCTCTGGTTAAAGTTAACGTCAAAGTTGACTGTTGCAACTCACCCTTAGTGTACAGTTTGATAAACCCGTCTCACACAATTGTTAATCTTTCAACATCCAGACACGTTGTCTTAGTTTAAGTTTAGTATTTCTATTCTATACTAAACCTAGTACATTTTCTTATGTTAGACAAGTGAAATATATAATATACATATAACGTGATATAACAATACTTTCAGTCGTATTTCTCATAGCAGATAGTGCGTGGACTTTCTTCGCAATATTAAATAAAATGGAGTTTTTCACTGAGTCAGATTGGTATAAAAAATCATGGCATGGTATAAAAAATCAGGCACGAGTAGGATTTGAACCGATTAGGATTCGGTTCACAGGCAGGCTTTTTAACCATTGGTCCACCACAGGGTCAGCTAACTATAAGAGATCAAGAGATCTTTGGCACTATTTCAATAAGCTATCAAAATTTTTGAAATGATGTGTACGAGATGAAAAAAGGTACCAGGTCTAGGGGCTCCCTGAGTTTGAAGGCACTATCTACCCCTTTAATAGCTACGCCCCACCTAGAATTGCTTGTTTACAGAATTCTCTCTATATATAAATATAGAAATCTCTCTATATGTATATCAAATAAATATAATTCAAATTGAGAAATTATAAAATGTCTCCATTTGAATTATATTTATTTGAAACCCATTTCTAAATACGAAATCCGGAGAAAATTTAAGATTTAGTCGAACTGAGAAGCTGTGTAAATTAGGTGACCCAATTTTTCAAGTTGTGTAACTTAGGTGAGCTTTTTTTTTAAAGAAGTCTTCAATTTTATTGACCTTGACCAAGTTGTACTATTTTGATTTTCCAAATAATTATACGTATATATAGCTTTAATCTTCCTAATATTATAAATGTGAAAGTTTGTATGTATGTGTGTATGTATGTATGTTTCACGCAAAATTTACTGGACCGATTGTTATGAAATTTGATACACGGGTAGAATATAATATAGCCTGGAATAACACATAGGCTTTTTTATATCTCGAAATTCCCACGGGAGCGAAGCCCCAGGGCGCAGCTAGTTGTTCAATGCCAACTTTTAGATTCAGACCGGACATTAAGTAGAGGAAAAGTTTGTCGTCTTCTATTTAGTTTCATAATTTGTAATGTGTAAAGATATATTAAAAATAAGATTTAGATGAAAAAAAAACAGGACTCGAGCGGTAGGTACCTACGCTCAAACGGAGTACAGATTATACTATAATACTTCTAGTACAGATACCAAAGTTCATACAAGAAGAATACACGGTTTGTTACCGCTTGAGTTAATTTTTTTCCATCTCATTATTATTTTCAAAACTGATTACAAATGCGTGACGTGAATATCAAAACCCATTTAAAAAGTGTGAAGATTTTTAAAGTATACTTGAACTTAAATAAATAATATAAAATTGATACTCGAGCCATGTCATAGCTTAATAATAAATAGCTGTATAATAGCCTAATTAAAATTACGTAAATTATTATAATAGCTTAATATTACCACTAGAGGTAAACTCTTCTTATCTTTGGAGGGATCCCAGGCGAGCTATAAGGCGTTGACACGTTTCCTGACACAGCTGCGCAAAGCTATTCCGAAGTTTCCCGGAGGTTCGGTAATAAACTGCCTTACAGCTTGTATAACTTATGAATTAATCTGGACTATGGGAGATTGAGATAAGTTTATAAAACATCTTATTTTTTATCGAGATAAAACGAACCGGGGTAAAGACAGGGGTGTACGTTTGACGTGGCTGTGTATCTGTTTGTGTCTCTCTGCATGTTACTAGTTGCGTTCGGGGTTGTGAAGCCTCGAAGCCCGGGGTCAGCGTAAAATAAACCTTAAAATTTTAAAGTTTTTACTATGACTTTACAACCAGTCGCTTGCCTGCCTGCCCGTCAACCCTCTTCGGAAATGCTATTGTTGTCTATCAGCTGCTTAGGCTGTGCCCTAAGTCGCCTCGTACGACATGGAGTGGTTCGAATCTAGGGTGGAACCACACACCATAAAATCAGTATCTGTGTGTCCGTGGCATCACAAAAAAATGAACTACTTTAACTGTACTAACTTCTTTTCTACCTTTCAATTTACATCTAGATTTCTTAGTTGAAAGGTAGAAAAAAGAACCAGCTTGCTACTTGCTTTTGTCACACTCCAGTTTTCACAACAAAAATTACCTTAATCCAATGTTCCGTTTTGACATGAAAGAAGGACAATACTTTATATAAAACATACTTTCACATTTGTAAAAATTTCAAATTAGTATGGCTATTGAATTTTTAATGGATCGACACACAATACACGCCATATATTGCATATAATTTAAAACTTATGAAAAATCATATTTGAAATGTAGAAATGTTTCTTTTTCTTCTGTTAACTTCAGACTTTAGTTAATTCTGTTTCATTAAAATAATTGAGCTCACCTAATTAATTAAATTCCTGATTTCTCTGATGATTTATTAGAATATTTGTTTATTAAATTCCTGGATCAAAGATAAACAACATTCCGTTGTTTGGTATAAATTTTACTTAAATGATTATTAATAGATTTTATCAAATTTAGCGCTAATTAAAAATATATATTCATCTAAGCATATCGTGTCGTTATCTATTTCAATACATTTTTCCCAACAAAAGAAATTAACAAATTATTTTACCTATTATTTTATTAATTTAGAAACACAACATAACAGTGTAAATATAAAATTTACAAATAGGAAATCAAGTACAAAAGCACTTTATGGACATCATCATGTAATTTAAGAGCGAGGCTCTTGTCGGTGGAGTTCCTTCCATTGTTCTCTCTCTAAAGCCAACTCCTTCACTTCTCGATACGACACGACACCCACTTTTTCTTTAATTGGTCTGATTTAATTCTCGCGCCTCTTCTTTCTTTCACCCATAGATAAAATTATTAAATATTTCTTTTATCTATGCTTCCACCATTCCTTCTATAATATATCTGAAGAAGTCATCGAGTCGTTCAAGTGTCCTAACATTTTTCCTCTTCTATTTTCATTTCAATATGTTTCAGAATGTTTTTCTCCAATTCGATTAAGAACCTCTTCATTGGTGATATCCACTCCAATCTCCGCCAACACCACATCTCGAATGCTTCCAAACTTTTCCTTTCTTTTTTTGTTAATGTCCAGTGTTAATAATGGACATATTTCATATTTAATTCAATTTAAATACAATTCATTATACTGCACGAAACAAAGCAAGAAATTCTTCATTTGATATCCATTATTCTGTTTGTATATCCATCAGATTCAATTTTTCCCGGCTCCGAAGCTTGCATATTAAACCCGTATTTAGCGTACCGTGAAACAGATCTGGTATATTTGATTGCAAACTAATCTTTTCGGTCTGTTGGATTTTTGGCGGGCCCTCGAACACGTGCCCCAGTAAAAATTTAACAGAAAGTATCATTTTTTACTAATTTTCCCCGGATATATCGTTCCTCTACCCTGCAAGGCAATGTTAATACAGCTAAATCAGTTGTTTTACTTTTATATATAAATTGGGTATGTTTTATAAATAGCAGCCTCTTGTGTTAATTAATAATATTGTATTTAAGTGCAATAAAGTTTACATTTTAACCCATTCGTCTGCACGTCTGCGTCTGCACTGTTTGGCAAATATATCTTAATTTTATTCCAATCCATTCTGTCCTTATCATAGAAGAATAGGAATGAGCTCTACCTTGGCGCTTTTCTGTCCGTCTAATATACATTGTCACGTGCGTAATTAAACTACTGTGCTCACATTAGGCTACAGTTGAACTTCTGCTAAGTCTAATTTTGTACTGAAAACATCACACCTATTTCTCTTTTTCATATTCAATCCTTGCTTAATTTTTATTGCTTCCCGAGAAATGCCAATAGAACGGTCTTTTAAATTTGCTCATTGGATTTCTTTTTAATTTGTTTCCATTAAGAAATTAATATTCTATAAACGGTTCTGAAAGTAAGTAAAGAATAAAAGTTAGCGAAGCGTCCATCTGTAACCCCTTTATCATAGCTGTGCCCGGGGCTCCTACGATAACTCCAGGTTAAAAAGTGCTATTTTTTTTTACTTTTCAGTTGATTGATATGTTTCTACCTGTACACTTAAAAATAAAAATCGCGACGAATTGAGAACCACTTTCTTTTTTTTAAGTCGGTTTGAAATAAAAGTGTGTTGCACCAGTCAACTTTGACGTTAACTTTAACCTGCGTAGAAAAACGCAAAGTACGCCATTTTGCCTAAAGTCAACGTCAGAAAGTCACCGTAGTCAAATTTACATTTATTTGTGAGTTTAATTGACATGATGTACCTATGTTATGGTAGATTTTTGATATTTTTGGTCTGTTTTTGTGTGTGTGACTATACTACAGTAAGCCATTACTAGTATATGAAATATAGCATAAAGTACTGAATTGATGAAGAATATTAGTCATAACTCTGTGGTCATAATTTTGCATTCTGATGTTGCTTGTTTGTCTTCGTTTTGTATAAATAGATGGGTAGGTATAAAAGGTTATCTGTCTGATATCCTGCTGTTTACTTACGCCGATTTCTCTTTTAAATATGAAGTGCGAGAATGATACTATTAATATTATGAGACGTTCCAAGAGGTACCTTGTGGAGGGCAGTCACTTACGACGCTTTATGCGGATCACTACATAGTATAAAACAAAGTCGCTTTCTGTCCCTGTGTATGCCCTGTGTATGTAGATCTTCAGAACTACGCTTCGGATTTACGCCGCTAGTCTGTAATATATTTGAGCAAGTGAAATGTCTTAACCGACTTCCCTTCATAAGGTACATTTCCTTGTAGTTGGTACGTCACATATTTTGACCTCTGAACAAGGACCTTTTTAAGACCTCGTGACACGGAAGCTAAATTGTATTATTTGTTTAACTTTAATATGTAAAAGGCAGTCTAAGCGTATATTACTGTATACTGTTTATGAAAATTATTTAATAATTTAGATTCTCAGTAAAAATTGGCCTTGTCGGCTAAACCGGGAATCACTACATCATTAATTCTTAAGTCTATTCCAATACGATTTGTGTCCGAAAAGCTCCTTCTAAATTAATTTCTATCCGTTTAGGGATAAAGAAAATTCGCGAAATTAACAAAAAAGAAAGATAAATAAAAGAAAAGTTGAAAAAATCGTAATATTCGTAATGGATTCTGTGAAATATCTATTCATTTCCGAGAATGAGGCTGACAGCTAAATATAAATACAATTACTTAGAGTGAGTTGCACCAGTAAACTTTAACGATAATTTAAACCTGCGCATAATAACGCAAAGTACGCAATTTTATCTAAACGATGGCCTAGATTAAGGTCAACGTCAAAGTCGACTTGGTACAACCCACTCTTAAATTAATAAATAGCACTTGTACTTATTGAATTTTTAACATTGTGTCAGTTTATGGAGATAAATTGAACTTGACAGTGGTTTAACAGCAGTTATGCTTTCTACTTTGAATGACGATGTCTTGAGTTTGATTCCTTTATTAATTAACTGACTTTGGTCCGCGGCTTCGCCCGCATGAATTCCTCTGCGAAAGCGGAACAGGCACGATTGTCATACAAACTTTCATCTTCCCCCGATTATAGTCATTTAAGGGTTGATTTTTGAAAAAAAAAAGTAGCCTATGTTTTAACGTATGTCTTTAACTACATGCATACCGAATCTATCCAGCGGTATTGAGAGCGGAACAGACAGACGGATAGACAGACCGACAGACTTTCGTATTTATAATATTAGTATAGAAGTTTATATACCCGACGACCTCGGTGGCGCAGTGGTAAAGTGCTTGCCTCTGAACCGAGAGGTCTAGGGTTCGATCTCCGGTCGGGTCATGATGGAAAATTATCTTTTTCTGATTGGCCTGGGTCTTGGATGTTTATCTGTATATGTATATGTTATAAAATATAGTATCGTTGAGTTAATATCCCATAACACAAGTCTCGAACTTACTTTGGGGCTAGCTCAATCCGTGTGATTTGTCCTTAAAAATATATATATATATATAATACTTGTTCTTCACAAATATGATTCGCTGAGTTGATACGTTAAGAAGAAGTTTGTTTCCGGTCTGAAGGAATATGATTATGAAGACTGTAATTCTTATATTATATATTAGCATATAAAATTAACAAAAATATTTTTGTTTCAGGTAAATATGATCAGATTGAGCAAAAGGAGATTTTGGCTGAGGGAGAATTTTGCTAAGACTGAATCATAATAAAAATACTCAAATCATAGGTACATTTTTTTTTTAATTACAAAAAACAAAAAAAAAAATACTTACTAAGTATGACAGTTCTGTCCTGTGGTGTCAACTTTCATCAGAACCAAAAAATAGTATATCGCGTGATTAATAAAATTGTGAGATTTGTGACATTTTATTAATGAAATGCATTTATGCATTTTAAAACTCAAATTCAAATTCAAAACATTCAGAAATTAGACCTTCACAGGCACTTTTTCTCGTCAATTTTTATATTTATAGTTATTTCTCACAAGCTACAAACTACTGGCATTTCGGAACGACCACTGCTGAGAAGAAATGCCGAAAGAAACTCATTGGAACAGTGTTGGTCATGCCAGATCGGCTTACCGTTATTGTTTCTTACAATGTTTTTTTTTCTAATAATATATAAAAGTACATAATGTACGTAGTCAAAAGGTATATCAAAACAGGTTATAATTGTGATCCGAGTGCTGATTATAATATATATGTGAAACACAATTAACTTACATAAAAATATATGAGAAACGAGATGACCAGTTCCCTCTGGCAGCACCCGTTCACGAGTTGACGCATGGGACAGGCATCGCGTAGCTCAACCATAATAGAGGGAACCTCACCACTCGGCCCACGATTATATTTTTTACCTAATCAAATAGCCAATAACTAATTATTGGCAGGACTAATCCTACCTACTCTCGGTATTGAGCAAATTATATGAGTAATATTTGACCAAAACAAAACTAGTGTTTTGTTTTTGTCAAATATTACTAATAATAATTGTTAAAATTTTCAATCTTCACCAATTTATAACCGCAAAGCTATGATTTATAAATAAATATATTGAGACGAATCACACAGATTGAGCTAGCCCCAAAGTAAGTTCGAGACTTGTATTATGGGATACTAACTCAACGATACTATATTTATATAATAAATACATATATAAATAAACATCCAAGACCCGGGCCAATCAGAAAAAGTCATTTTCCATTATGACCCGACCGGGGATCGAACCCGGGACCTCTCGGTTCAGTGGCAAGAACCTTACCACTGCGCCAAAGAGGTTGTCAAATTTTAGTGATAAAACAGACTCAGGTGTTTGCAAATGACTCTATATTGAAACGAAACACAAATAAAGCTTTGCGTTTGCGTATACCCAGCCAGTAAAAATATCATAAATTACGGCGTAGCGCGAAAAACCTCATATATTTAACACCGACCGGAAATATCCGAATGGCATCGGTCGCTGTCGAATAAAATATTCAACGTTCGTAATTTAAAAGCTTCCGGGTCACTTACCGCGCGCTTACCCTGTCATCCCGGCCCTGATTGCGCAAACATATACTTTAATCCACCGTGTTAAAATTTAAATTTCTTTATCCGTGTCAAGCTGGAAACAAATTTGTATAAATGGAGAAATCGCGATTTGATATTGGGAGAAATATTGGGTTTTATTGCGAAGAAAGTAAACTTAGTTTTCAATAGATTGCATTTTGAGAGTGCGCCGAGTTGATTGCGCCAACTCTTTCTGCTCGACCAAGTGGAATTTGAGAACATTTTCTTTGTTATATTTTTTTGTAAAGAGGAAATCATGTTTATTTTTATTCAGGAAGGTTTACTTTTATGTCGCACTAGGTTTTGCTGGCAACTTCGCCCAGGTTGAGATTGCATTCGTTTTAATATATATTTTTAAATAATTCTGTTAATTTATTCCTAACCCTAATTATAATATGGTTTTAGTATAATTAAATGAATAAGATTTAAAAAAAGTTGTAATTGCAAGTATTATATTTTTATAAGGTGTTTATAAAACTCTTGCCAGTCACCTAGGTTACCTTAAAGTATTCACCCCTGAGTATTTCCAAGATGCAATATGAACTCAAGTATATTGAAAGGGAGATCGTTCGCCATTATTAAAAGCGATTTGTAAATCCGCGCGAAGCTCGAGTAGCACAAAAAGCTTGGAAAATCAACAGCTGCCGGAGATCGAGAGAAATCACCGTGTTGGCCCAGTAGTCGTTAGGGTTCCGTACTTGTATTAACTGTGAACCGAAAAGTCCCAAATTCGAAACATACTTGTGTCGCTTGAGTTTGCATATTATGTTGTAGCATGACATTGAATTTCACGAGCGTTTTTAACGTAGAAGTAAAGTACTGGTACAATGTTGATTTTATAAATGTTTAATTTAAAAAAAAAAGAGTCTTTATTTTTAAAAAATGTGCGACACTTTATGAAACGCTACACGCTACGTTCAAACAGTCGTGAACTCCACCAATTATGTTATAATACTTTACATCCTGGGTTCCGATTCTACATAGCTGAGGAAGAAACTGAAATAACGCTCAAATGGAAGAGAGAGTTATATATGTATGTTATAAACTTTGATGCCTTTACAATCTAACACTGGAGATCTGGCTTGCTTCCAGCCCATATTGATCCGGCGACGCCCTACTCGCATTGAATTACAAGACGTCATACAATTAACAGCTTACGATGTGAATTCGTAAACCAATATGTACCAAGGTAATATGTTGGCACTCAAATCTGGAGTGGAATTAAGTAACTGATTGAATATTTATGGCACAACTAATCTATTAAGGCCCCGTAGTTTGTATGTTAATACAGACTATAGGCACAGGAGTAAGAATTCGGAACAGAGGCTACGTTTTCTAAAGAGCGTCCAAAATTGTCACGTAATTAAGTAGGGTTGGCAAACGAGATTTAAATAGAATAAACAAAACATTTATTAAATTAACACCTCCCAATCTATTAAGTTTTTTTACTGTCTATTTACTATTTAATCCATTAAAACAATTTAAAAAAACACTGTTTACTTTTTACTGAGCATGAGCGCGAAATATTATGACAGCTTATCTACTGGCCAAGCGCGCATAAACCGGTTTTATCCAGTTGCAGCGCGGTGCGACAAACGGCTAGTAGACACGTACACATGCTTGTAATAATGTACCTACGAAAACGTAATTGTATTAGGCTTAGCCTCTATTCTCATTCCTTACTCCTGTGCTGTGGGCTCTTCGTAGTTGTACCTATTCGACCTCACAAATTCGGTCTAGTCGACACGCTGGGAAGAAGCCCATAGTTATAAAGTATCGTTGAGTTAGTATCCCATAACACAAGTCTCGAACTTACTTTGGGGCTAGCTCAATCTGTATGATTTGTCCTAATATATTTATTATTTATTTATATACTACTGTTTTTAAGTTGCGGTTTGGACAATACCTAACCATTTAAAGGTTATTTTTTGCGAGGACAATGCTTCTGAGGTGACAGCTAAGAATGCCTTGAACACGCGAGGATGAAAAAGGGAGTACTTGAAAAAATTGATTAATGATTATTGTAAGTACATACCTGTTAGTAAAATATTGAAATTCTCATAACATACAAGTTTTTCTTATCAGCAATTACAAAACCGTTTGCAATGATTTCATCTTGTATGTTACGAGGATATTATGAAAGCCATATGCTTATAATATAATTTATTTAGCTTATGATTTTCTAACGTTCGTCGTTATCCAATGAAATGAACTAATACCACGATAGTCTACGATCTATCCAAGGGTTTTTGAAAGACTAGTTTCAATTACTACATACAAATGAACGGGACTAAAACAAATTGCGTAAATTATTGGTAGACAAATGTTACTATTCCGCGGAAGAATATAAATATGGCAAATTTGCAATCAATAATGGTTATTTATTTATAACATTATATATTATATATAGAATCGCTACATAGTATAAAACAAAGTCGCCCATCGCGTCTGTCTGTTTCTAATCTTTCTTTTAAACCACGCAACGGATGCAGTTTTCCCTGTTATTTAGACAATTTATTCCCGAATGTTTTATATATAAAACATACCAAGTGAAACCGGGCGGCGTCGCCAGTAGAATTATAATTTGGTTTTGTTTTGCTTTCGATTTGTATAAATATCTACATGCCTAGACTGGACGTGCTATGTAAACGACCATCGACATATTGAACCATTTTTACTAAACCCAATAAAAAATATTTTATTTAGTACATTTTTATGACGCTTCAACGACTTCGCAGGTGCTTCTTCCGCGGTTATGTTGGTGTTATTATGTATTTAAAGCGCGAAACAAATACGATTAGTTAGTTTCATTGTTCAAATAGTCATAAAATTGAACAGTTCATATAATTTTCCCGTTAATTAAACACGGGCTTTGCAATAAATTTGGCGAGCTTACTGTCACAAGTTACGCACGCTTGGCCGCCATTGGAAGAGGTCCAGATAGCCGCGTTTCTGTTTATCTTTGCCAAGCTGGATATTTTATTAGATATTTTTTCAATTTTGCAGCTTAACATGTATAAAGCTTGGGTTTTACCACAGTATTATTTGAATTTTATATGAGCAAAGATTACGTATTCGTAAGATTCGATTTTGCTATTCCATAGATCTGCCCCACTAATCATAATTGACAAATAGAAGTATAGTCTTCATAGTATAACGATGGTATAACGTCTATCCTTTTTGGGAAGTCAGAGCCTCGCGAAACTCGAAGTTAGTTGAAACACAGGCTAATGGGCGGAATTGAGATTCTGATATGATTAGGTTGTTAGTCTGCTTATAGTATGGTAGCTAGTAGTATCGGTTGTTGCTATCTTATCTGAGAGATGAATTAAATTTTGATTGATTTTTACAATCTGCACGAAAGGAAAAACAGCTGGCATACTCAACTTTTTACAAATGAAATATAACAAAAACTTAATCGTAAATTTAACTACATATGTATTATTTTGACGTGACTTAGCACGAACCTTTTTTATTTAACGTTGCTGGCGTTTCAACGACCTTGCAGTCGCCGTGGTCGCAGCCAGACTGGGGTATTTGCGGCGTGAAGTTTTGCTGGTGGACGCAGTCAATGCGCGAAAGTTTAAAAAACACTATTTCATCGTAAAATTTCCTTTATTAAATGTTGTTACTGGAATAAATTTTTACAAAGAATTCAGGAGCACCTCAAAAGAACCCTCACTAGGCTTTGTCATAAACGTTTTAAGTACTCCCAATTTAAGGACAATTTAGCAAAGTAAAATTGAATGGGTCTTTTTGCGTCGAGCGTTCTTGTCGGTTTAACACCCAGGATCTGAGCATGTGAAAGATATATTTTGCATTCTTTAATGGATAAAGGAGGATATATAGCGCTTTTAAATGAATTTGGAGTTATCTGTGCTTAGAAGAAATTGAATGTGGTGTGAAGTTCCTTTCTTAAACTGAAGCTGAATTTATTGAACATTCTCTCAACTTTGCCACTTTACTTCGATGTGTTTCAATGAGACAACAGTCTTGGACATGTTAATGTTCTATTTTAGTACAATTGTCATAGTCGGCTTTAACCGTGAACACATTTCATGAAATTAGTATGAAGTCGTTAATTTCAAACGCTTTACTTGTCAAAAAGTTTGGCAATTGTGCGTTTGAGACGCGTTCAAGACCTACTTTGCATATTATTAGGTTTGAGATACACTAGGCAAGTTGGTTAATCTCATTTTTTGGGTTATGATTATAGTGCAAAAGGCTACACATGAAAGAGTGTTGAATAAAACTGCTTTAAAAATAGCCAAATATATGTACTGATGTTTCGCTTAGCTTGAAGTTAAACTTACTTGCTATATAAATGTAAAGAGTAGGAATGTGTGATTTTCCTTTCCTTCTTCTTAATATATTGTATAGTACGAAAAATGTTCGAGTTCTTGTGTACACCAAACCCTAATATTTAACGCAAGACAGGAATATTTCAAATTTAAATTTCTCCGCAATGAAACTTTGATTGCAAAAAGTGAGATCCCACGATTTTTAAAAAGACGAATCCAAAATGAGTTTTTGTGTTTTATCTCCCTGATAAATAGGAGATTAGAATATTGTTTAATAACTTGGAGTTAAACTTGTCGTTTTTGTAATCTTTTTTATCAGAGTTTCGTGTTCTCACCTGGGTATTATTTTTTTGTAATTTGTTTTCTCCTGTATTGTTTTTAAACATTTCCTTGATACGAAAAATTGCTTGTAAGTTCGTTCTATTGTTGTTAACTTTTTTTTTAGGATTTACCCTATTTTAATTACTTATGTTTAGACACTGATTAGACTAGTGCAATTTGGAGTCACAATGGATAAATGGATTGGTAATTTTTTTTTTCAAAAATGGAACTGAATAATTTATTGTAAAAAGTAACGTAATTTTCTCTTTATGTAAAGTGTATTTAAAAGGGCAAAAAGAGGTAGAAATAAGGTTTAAATATTGCGGCCGCATTATAAAAGAGGAACCGATATATAACACGTGCCTTTAACGGGTTTAATAATATTAAACCCATATAGATGTATCTCTAATAAATGAATTTCGGAAGGATTAAGGCCTTTACTCAGAACCTGTTAGAATTAGAAGAGGAATATTACAAAGTGAACCTTTTGGATATCTGTGTCGGATGGTATTAGGTTATTGAAATTGATGGGAGTTCTGCGGAGTGAGAATTGAGATTTCGAGTTTGCAAACTTGTGTAAAGGAATAGACTGATTTATAACGAAACAAAATAACTATCAGAGACTATAAAATTTCTTAGTTGTAAGTAAATAATTTTCGTTAATTAAATAAAACGAATGATATAAATTAATTAAATTGATGTAAATTATATATTATTATAAAGTTCATATTACTGTTGTGATGTGTTTTTGCTTCTGAAATAAGGAAAATTTTAGAGTTTCATTTGAAAATACATCGCTTATGTCGGAGGTAAAAATTACATAATTTTAGGCATTCATTTGTACAAGGGCTGAATTTCACCGCATAATTTCAATTTTCCGTGCTCGACGTCACCCTCTCGAGACAATAACCTGCGCGTAATTAATTATAATTATGTTTAATTATAATTATGAATTAAGGTTACCTGTGTATCGGCGTCGGTGGTCTAGCGAAGAATTCGAATTTTGTTTTAGACGATTTAGTGATGTTTTTCAACAATGTGACAATGTGCAATAAAATATATATAATACGTAAGTTACTTAAATAAAAAAAAAATGTTCTTGTTTAGTTTCTCTATCTCTCACCTGAGCATGTTCTCGGATTCTTCTACAGCCGTTGAGCGTCGGAGTCCAGTCCGTTTTCCTACTTTTTCATCTCCATTTCGTACGGTCGTTCCTTCATCCCTTGTTGTCAGGCTGGCACGCATATCATTTTTGACGATATCAAGCCAACATTTCTTGGGTTTGCTCCTTCTGCCAGGGCCAGGCGGGAACGACATGGTCAGACATTTGTTCCCTACGTAATTTGCCGGTCTACGCAAAGACGTGGCCGCACCATCGCATTTTGTTTAGTTTATCTGAGCTATGATCTATCATTTGCCATTTCGATCGAATATTTTTTCGTGCTTTAAGCTTCTTCGCTAAAATCTATATATATAAAAGCGAAAAATACTCACTCACTCACTAACTGAAATATATAATACTGAATAACTGAAATTTTACTTCGATTCCTTTTAAGAACGCGTGCGAAGCTGCGGGCAATAGCTAGTATTATTTTTTTTTCAGATAAAAACATAATTGTCGCTACTCGGATACGTCTAGAAATATTGTAAAATGTTATTCCGAGAAAAGGTAATGGCCGCCGACATCAGATGAACCCTCGAGGTGCATGGACCGTGTGGGTTCGTTTAATTTAATGATGATATCTGCCACTTGGACGCCATTCCCTGGGGGATTTTCCTGGAGAAAATCTTAAAAGTGTATAGTGATTCTTTAGTGATATAGATAGTAATAGTTTAGTGATTCTTTTTTTTTCAGCAAATTTTATTTTGATTTTTTTTTTGTTTATGCGTAATATTGTAAGTGAACATGTCCGGCTTGATAGTAATTTAAAAATACTTATTTGTTTTAAACTGTATTTATCAAATTGTTACAAAAGCAATCAAAATTACGTTCGGAAAAATCTGAAAATAAAACTCTTATGCACGTAATACAATATAAATAAAATATGAAATATTTGTTTTTATTTTAATCTCATAGGTTATATGATGAGACAAGGTTGCGTATGAGAACATAACTGCTTTTCATTGATTGAGTATAACAGTAGAACTGGGTCAACTATGTGTGCTTGCTCACAGTGCAGGTGGGGTTTTATTTTATCCTTGCAGAAATACCTTAAGCTCGACAAAGTCGTTCCGTTTCAGCCTCCAACTGAAAGTATTTGCTTTTATTCAGAAGATATCGTTGCTCGCGGATATTGAAAAACGCTTATTTTAAATGCGCTTCGACGGGCCATTTTGTTCACATTATACACGTTGGAAACTAGGATTTATACAAACGGAGAAGATTCGTAATTGAATTTGTTTGCAACAAAACTTCAGGGGAAGTTTTTAACACAGCAGTGTTTGATAGTTACTTGTTACGTTAAGAATATATGTTGTGGTGGAAAATATTGACTCATGAATATTCGATGTTATCGAAATTCCGTGTTTCTAATTTTCTTTATACATACTATTTTTAAAATCTTTCATTAGATGTTGGCAGAATAGGATTTTATTCTTTATCTTTTTAATACATACCCATATTTTGCTTGTTCAGGTTAAACAGACCTCATATTTAAAAATAAAATATTTTGTAGTTTATTTCCTAGCAAGATTGTCGTTATAAACCAAAGTAAGCGATTCAAGAAACAATTGCAAACGAAACAAAAGACTTTTGTTATTTAAAAGTGCGCCTTCTGGTTCCGTGCCAAGACCTAGAGGTACGCCGCGGTATCGTATTTTATCACGGTCAAATGATTTATATTCTTGGTATTATCTCTTAGTTCCTGGTTTTGTCTGGCCAGCGAGAGTGAGTGACTCACTTTCGTAATGGTCGGTCATTGGGTGATTGACCAGAAATGTATTATTAATTATCTCGAGCTCCTCCGAGCTTCGAAAGGCACGCTAATTTGAAACCCTCCATCTACATGGCCCAAACTCTGTATCCTAACTAATATTATAAATGCGAAAGTGAGTTCGCGTGTTACCTCTTCATGCTCTATCTACTCAACTAATCTAATTGAAATTTTAAATACATGTAATTGAAGTATGGAGAAGAACATATTTTTCATCCCGGAAAAATAACTGTCCCCGTGCGAAATTTACGCGGGCGAAGCCGCGGGCAAAAGTTAGTTAATCCATAAGTAAGGGCTATGCCCCAGTAGTGGAGACGTTTACGTAAGGACTGACGATGATAATACTGGTTCTGAAGTTTTGTAGGTACGTAGCTAAAGAGGCATTGCTTTAAAACGCGTAATACGGCGCGGGTTTCTCGTATCATATTTATTTAACAATGTCAAGCACTTGCGTGCGCGCTTGTGTAAAAGATTCCGTAAAAGACAACTTTTAGACAATCAAAATGTATAAAGCTAACAAAGGAACAAACAGAAAGATAAGCAGAGCCACAGCAATCAAAACAAATCAAGTTGCGGCCGCCGTCGGCTAGGCCGTTATCGCAACCATTACTACAAATGGCTACTCTGCACATAACTGCACAACTAATGATGCCCACGTCCGTTTTATTGCACTTGATACTGTTATGATATGTATATAATACAGCGAATAATACTTAGCAGTTTCATATCTTATTCTTACTGCGCCTAGGGACTTCGTTCCTTTGCGAATTTGGGGATTGAACCCTCGGCTTGGCATGGATAGGTGCGCAGTGCATGAGGGCCAACGCGTCGACCTTTATAGCCTAATGATTGTCATTAGGCTACAAAGGTCGGATGGAAATGCGGGATTACTACACTGGAGGTCCAGGATTTGATTTGACCACATTTGTATGTATTAAAACAATTTGCATAAGCGTATACGCTGAATACAAACGTCATAGAATGTAATTTTTAAAATTGAATATTTCGTTAAATTGGCTCAGTCGTCTACAAAAGGAAACAAAAGATTAAGTTAAAATTTTCTCCTAAAAGTGGTGCACCGTGCGGGACTGGCGTAAATTGCCAATGCCGCTCTTATATTCTTTCTCAACCGTAAAGCGTCGGAGCCCCGAGTTTGCTTTCCTACTTTTTCTTATCCCTTTAACACTGACCTCAACGTCAAGCCAGCACTCGTCTGACAAGACAAGATTTATTTGCTGTTGACCGTTTTTGATATTACCAACTTCATATAATAGGCAAATAAGCATTCCAGATGGTAAGAAGGCTGTGCTATGGTGTCACACGCGTGTTGCCTAATTTGTAGCCTAAGATTTTTTGCCACAGTACCTTGTAATTACACTGCCTCTCACTGTCAAAACCTGAACATAACGACGCATACACTGCTGTTTGGCGGCTGAAATAGATGAGAGTTACCCATGTTTTTCTATTTCGATAAAAACCGAAAAAAGTCGAATGTGAGCATAAGAGACATTCCGTTTACCACAACAATTAAATGTGTAATAGTCGAAATAACTGCAACTCTTATTCTGTCAGTCATCTCTCATACCGTCCGGTCATAACATATAACATAAAGCTTTAATATCCCGGAACGCGATAAAAGGAACGTTTTCTGAGTAACTTGCGCTACTTCCCGGCTAATAATATCTGTAGATACTACAATAACGCTTTATTTTTGTTACACTTAATAATATTTTATAACCTACGTGCGCGTTTACTGAGAAACCTTTGAATGCTATTTTCTTTAGTTTGTTCTTGTATTGTTTGGACTGTTGAATATATATACTTATAATAGAACTTAGATATTTCCTATATATTATATATTAGATATTACTATAATAGAACTTAGATATTTCCGGTTTCTTTCAAAAATAAGGTATCGTCAAACAGCTGAACAATATCTACAATTATACATAAACAATCATTCATTCGTTCAAAAGCCATTATCTTATTCTCGACCTAAAGTATTGTTAATTTAACAACTTTAATGTTAACTTTAACGTGCGCAGGAAAACGCAAAGTACGCCATTTTGTCTAAACGTCAGCCAGCACGCTGGTTTGACGGTGCAACTCACCCTTAGAATTAACTTCGCATGATCTCGGTTTTATTCGAGGCTGTGACGTCATTTGGTCTGGGGTCAGCGTAAAAAATAACCTTAAAATGTTGAACCCTCCTTAGGAATGAAGAAGGAAATACTACTACATAACCATTAATCGTAGCTAAACTAAACAAGATAAACTTACACCACAACTAATTTCTGTCAGGAGTGTAAACAATTCTAGACGGTTTTGAAAGGGACGAACATTATTTTGTATGCAATTTGCTAACACAAACCAACTTCAGTCGTTTTATTTATTAAACAGTCACAGAAATAGCACTGTCTGTACGCTCTAATTTTATCTGTCAGTTCGTTAAATCAGCTCTTAGCAATTTAAACTTCTACAGCCGACGCTCTGTCATCAGTTACATTTTATAATTAACGTCTCTAAAGGCCGTTACCCACAAAATCGGAAGAGAAAGGTAATGTTTATCACCTAAAGTGTTTCCTTCCATGTAAACTGTGAGGTCTAGGGTTGACCCTAGACTTCAAAGTTTTGCCAAAAATTTTATGAGAAATCAGCAGTACCTCCACCCAGTAAAAGGAGCTGTTAATTCTCCATATATTTTGACATTTTCTATTACGATTACGTTATCTCTAAAACTCATGCTAACCTCTGAGGGTTTTGTGCGGCCAGAGGTGGCTACTGAAATAGATTGATCTAGACGAATTCATACTCAGAACTATCCCGAATGCTCATAGTTACCATTACTTTCTTATGTGTCGCTTCTCATGTGCTACCCAGCTGTATAAATCGAGATGAGTCTTTGTTCTGAGCGCGCTAAACAAATCCATCGTCGGTAACTCTGATACCGGCGATGGATTTGATTTAACCAATAGAGTTACTCTACCAACACGATGGTGCCTGTCTGCTCCATTAGTGATAAAACGTCAGTATCACATCTTCATCACTAATGGAGCAGACAGAGCCAAGATTAACGAAATTAAAAAGTCGTGTTGGTAGAATAACTTTATTGGTTATTTGAACTGATGATGTACCTACAACCCGTCTCTACTTTAGTGGAGTCACGGCCTAAGGCACCATTGTAGTCTTGCAGTTAATATTTCCACATAAATTGGGGCGTTAAACGCAGTACCACGGGGATGTCAATTAAACGTAACAAATGAGTGCTGTTTTATTTCCAAACCATCCAGCAGAGGGAGTCATTTTTACTTTATACCCCCATTTTGTATGAATTTATATACCAGCAAATGGTCCAGACGATTAAACTCTGTTTACGGGTTATTATTTAAATGTTGTTTGTTTTCGCCATCGTTAATTTGCTTTTGTTCGCTTTACGTTTAATACGGCTAAAGCTGTCGAGGCGTTTTATTTTTCTGTGGGTTCTATTCGGTGCCATTTCTGCCAGGTCAGCATCAAGTCCATGCAAGGTTAAATAACATGTATTTACTATCAGTATTTGATTATATAAATTACACATGTTTCTAACTCATAACTCGTAGTTATTTCAGTAGAAGTTAGTTCATTTATTATCAAAATTCTTATTCTTCTTTCCATTACTTATATCTTGGAGCTTTCAGTGCCCTTTGAACCGTATCATACTAACTTAACGATAAGGAATGCAACATTAACTTTATTTATTAGCGAGTACGTTCCAAAATGTTGGCTTTCCTTTAAATACTAGAATACAAACGGTGCAATTAGACAAATTTATAGTAACTTGGCCGTTTACCTATGTTGCAGTAAGTCGGAGAATTGAGGTTTTCCGTAAATTCCCGTTGCATAAACACTAGAATTAGTTCTAACAAGCCAGCCACGTGAAGTTTGACCAAGGTGCTAAATACACTGCCACGGATTACATATAGGTAATGGAAATGCCCACACGTAAAAGGATGAATTAGTATGTCGCTAAATGTCCTAAGATGTACGTAATAAGGTCGATAACCTTTTGGACGTAACACTTTACTGTGAGAGAATTATATTTTTTGTATGGTGCCAAAAAAGGTGTAGAAATCAGAAAAGTATGCCTAAGTGATAAGAGCTGCATTTTTGAGGATGGTTTAAGTCCTTTAAGGCATTACGTCCATTTTTTCCCCAGTTTATTCCCAAAAAGTCCAGCAAAATCTTAGGTTTGCGCGGACTTTGTGAGAAGAAAACGAGAAAAAATCATCTAGACATCAACGTATTCTGGATATGAGTAAGCTATAAAGGAATCTCCTCTTGAAATCATCCTCGTTTAGACGTTTTTTATCAAGGTTAATAATTTCGTTTAATTTTATAAATACAATGTGTACTTGAAGTTAAATGTTAAAGTTTATAATGGTATTTTCGGGAGTCATATTGTTAATAGCTCTGAACAAATTATGGCTATTGTTGAAATTAGTCTCGGATTTTATGTTACATTCAAGCAAACGCGTGCTACAATGTAACGTTTGAAAGTCATTTTTCGCAAATTAAAAACAATAAAATCTTCGAATAATATACTTATATGCACTTTTGTTGTCGATAATAACCTTTCTCAGAAATCACACTATTAATGAATTACTAATGAAAATCTGTGCCGTAGTTTTTGAGTTTAACGCGAATATAGAGACAGACAGGGTAAGGATGAGGATATTGTTATTGGCGGCTTCACGCGCAGGATTAGAAAAAAGCAACTATTAACCCACAGAAGTCAATCGAAAGTTCTGTGTTACTTCGATCCTGGAGATAATAAAAACAATTCAACAATAAAGAACTTTAGTTAGTTTAGGTGTTATTAAATACATGATGGTATATATTAACGATTGGATTGCGTTATTTTCACGTAGTAGCCGCATTATAAACTACTGCAACTTTTTCTTCTCCAGATCGCACTGTGTTCACATCATAATGTAGCACACGTGTCCTTGATAACATCATCTTTCGTGGCCTGTATTGTACCCGTTTTTGAGTTTCCATCGGATCAATGAACCACTATTATGATTCGTTGAGGGTTGACTAATTAGGTTGTGGGCATCAGTAAATTTTGACATGCGCAGAAAAACGCAAAGTACGCAATTTTGTCTGACCATCAGCGGCACGCCGGTTACAATCTACGTCAAATTTGACGGTGCAACTCACCCAGAGAAAACACAATTTAAATCGACATCGTGAATTCGTTACTGTTTGTTACAGCGACAAAAAGGCAGTATGTACTTCAGTGTGGTATTTACGCAAAGAGTTACCTATCAACTTTTTGGAGGGGTAAATTCTCAATTATAATTTAAACTTGACAACACAACTGTGTATTCAACTAATGGTTATCTACGAACCTTCCTAGAAACTTTTTCATCTCTCGGGAAATCGTGAAATAAATTAGTTGAACGACTATGTAGTTTCAACTCTGAGATGGCTGCCAGTTTTATTTTCCTCGACTAATTACTGGGGCAATTTGAAATATATTTACAATGTATATAGCAAACCAAATAATATAGGTATTAGTTACACGGCAAACTATTTCCGTTATTTACTTTGTATAATTTGTAGCCAATATTTTTTTATTCGGAAATAAGTGTACGATGAAAAAATAAGTTTTATTTATTTTCTTTTAAACTTGTATATATTTTGGCAATTTCGTCATAAACTAATTACACTAGTCTCTTACAAGTTTAAGCTCAGTTTCACCAGTAAACTTTGGAGTTAACTTTAACCTGCGCACACCAACACAGATCGCATCTTATATAACCGTGGGTGGCATGGAGGCTATAGTTAAAGAGTTGATTGGTGCAACAGAGGATTAAAATTTCTTTCTTTCCCTTGGAAATAAAATAACATATGTAAGCAAAATGATATAATAGTACATTGTACATAATGAAATGTGTTTTTTCAAGTGATTTCGGATGATTAAATGAAGTACTCTACTTGGTTTTTGCAATTACAGTTGGTTGCGCAAAATTTACGTAAACTGTATTTAATTAACAAGCATAAAGTTTAAATTTTAACTTTGTGTGTTTACGTAAATATGCGAGATATCAGTTGATATCAGTTTTCAGAGAAAATAACAATTTAAACATTGTAACATTTTGGTTATATTTTTGTATATGTATATTTAGTATATTTATATTTATAGTAAAAGACAGCTGTAATTTATCTTGGGCGTTAATTAAATGTCTCTCTAGATGTACGGTCGTTTCCCTAAAACTGAAGTTCATTATTTACCGACGTACTTTTTAAATTACTCGTAATAAAGAAACGGCTCAAGAGAATCCCTATTATTTTTGCTTTTAATTATCCTTGAGTTGGGAGTTGTTAGAATATGAATTGCACAAACAATCCAGATAATGTGAACGTGACCAGTAAATTTTTCTTTCGAGAATCATGAATTTGTTTTTAGCCTATTCCGTAAAGGATGGTCTGATGACTAAGGATACCGACGTGTGAAGTGAAGAAAAAATGTAGGAAAGCGGACCCCGAACTCCAACGCTCAACTGCCGTGGAAGCAACCGAGAAAATGCACAGATAAAAGACAAGAGAGGAGACATAAGAGACGGAAATATGTGGACTATGTGGATGAACTTTAACCACGATTGTAAGTAGCAGTCATAGCAATTTGGCGAAAAGATAAAAAATATAAAATCTTGTTAGTATATTAGTCCTCAAGCACAAGTTTCAATAAAGTAGTTTACTTCAATGTACTTACATTGAAAAGTAGCAGAGCAATGTGTAAAAAGACCAGAAAACTGTCGACACTCCAATTCTAGATAAAGAGTTTCTATTGAATAGCTGCAGAACGAGCTCAGTACAACCCAATGTTAACACGACTTAGAGTTCTGGCTATACAAAAAGTTTCCTTTGAATTAAAAAGTTAGCCACCCAAAGAAGAGTTACTTATACGGTCGTTTTGCATGCACAATAAGAAACTAGTGCGTTCAAATTCAGTTTTGTTAGATTTCTGATACTCATTCCTTAGATTTAGAGACACAAAAGTATTTGATATAATATCACGTTTGCGGAAAACAACTGTAGAATTGTTAGCTCATGATCTAAAAGAAGAAGACTATACCTATAAATAGAATTTATGTTTCCACTTGTTTTTGCTATGTGTTTGTCTTTATATCTCTATGTTGTATTTTTTATGGTATTAATTTTTAAAACTTCTGGCACTATTTACCCCGTAAAAAATAACTAAGGATGACGAACACCGTGAGAAAGAGAGGTAAAACAAGTAGGAAAGCGTATCCTGGGTTACGAGTAGGAAAGCGTATCCTGGCCTCCGATGTAGCTGGGGAAGAAATCAGGAAACCTCCCAGACGAGGGAGATTTTATCTGCAGAATTTACACAAAAGCGTGGCTACACTAAAAGCAACATGACCCGGCTTGTGTATAATTTCACTCGTACACAGCACATCCCGGTAAAGGCCCCTTTGGGAGCCACATCAATACCCTGGCTCGCCGCAGTCTGCCCCAGGCGTTGGGATCTGACCAATAGTCGTGTCAGGTCCCAGTCCAGGTAAACACAGACACAAAAGCACAAATATTTGAGAGCTTCAAATTAAATAGATATCAGAAACGACAGCAGAAAAAATACAAGATCTATTCATAATTTAAATTCGAATTACAGCATCTAATATAGTCTACCACTTAAATAATATAAAGATTTCGTCGTATATACTGAACAATATGTGAAAAATATCGTAATATTGCAAGCATAAACTTAGAAGAATAAAATATTCAACTTTATGGTTGCAAGATTGTTCGAATACTTTTTCAAATAAAGTACTTCGCTATTTAACAAGGGAATTGAATGCACATGGCATACGCCGTCAGAAATATGTGAAATTGATTGCCTAGAGAGATTCTAAAATACATTGAGATGTCTTCGAGATGACAAAGCATCCGTATTATAAGTACACGGTCTCGAACTGATTCCTGAGCGAACTGAAATTCATTGGAAATAAGAACGGTCGGGAGTAATGTAGTGAAAACGTGCGCTATTGTAGGAAGCGAGGCTTTTACTGCAGTTACCCTATCTACCTCCCCCTCCCCCCCTCATAAAATATAGTGAGACAGATGTACAAAATGTTCCTTTATGTCTATCGATACACACATCAAAAAATTCTAATTAGTCTAAAATGTATGAGTCAAAATTAAAAATATATAATATTTTAAATATGCAACTTTGTTTTAAATAAAAGTTTTATATTAATTCGTAGTAAATAATAATCTCCGAAACAAAAACGAACTATTGTAAACCGTATATATTTTTCTGCTCACACCTCATTCATAAAGCAATAAAAAAGTTGTGCATAGCTCTTAAATCTTTCGGCATAAAGTTACTTTTGCAAACAGCCATAGCTTTTCTTCTTGACAGTAACAGCTTCCCCGCGGGATTTGAACTGCGCCGATTTTTGGCGGCAAAAAATTTACTGCCTGTATGTACCCGTATCAGAAACTTTTCGAGAAATAAACAATCCTTGTTTTTTTTATCTTATCGCCATGGGAGGGCTTTTTTAACTTCAGGCATGTATTGAATAGTATGTCCATCTTTTGTCCTAGCGTATACTTTGCTGGATTGTAATGTCGATGTTTTATAGTGTTTGGAACTTTTTTTTATATTTTCAATTTTATTACTTCCAAATCAAAATGTATTATATGAATTGAAATAATAGTTTTTTTTACAAAAATACCAATTTTTACACAAGCTTTTATTGTTGATAGAGAGATGCATTCAATGTGCGAATCCGTGCAAGAAACCGTTGAGGAGTTTCCACGTCTGGAACCGTTCCTGGATGCAACATCAGATTGGGCAAAAGTTATTATTGTAAGAGTAAACATGATTTTCATGTAGTGGTACACTTAAGTATTATATTTCTAGCCTACCTTTTTTACTGAAGTTTTCGTATAAGCGATAAATTATTTATACTAAGCTATTATTTTATTCAAAATTATCTCTTTGTGGTGTAGACATCTAAGGCTAACAACATATGAAAGAAAATGTTGTTTTTATATTTTCATACATAATCGAAATATTGCTTAGAGGCTTAGGGATTTTTTCTCCAAAACGAATAATATGAATGAAGAAAAATCCCGCGAAGTCAAAGCAGGCGAGATCATAGGGCATTATTTTATAACTTCGTAAATCCTCCTTTCATTGTCGTACGTGGACTTAAGTAGTCTACTTACTTTTCTCTTTTTTGAACCATGTAACTCATGTCCAGTTTTGTCTATTATAACATAATTTACAAATGTACTTCCATCGACTTAACCAAAAGTTCTCGATTCATTTCTAAAATTCGCGGTTAATGTGTCAATCAACGCTTTGATGGCGGCCGCTTTAAATCAACAAAAAGAAAAAAAAAACGGTAAAAATGGCCGAACACTATACAGTGAAGATTTGAATGTATCATTCGAATGACACGCCAAGAAGAATTTTTAAGATTGCCTGACCATGATATAATATTGTGTTCGCATCAGTCAATTTTATACTTTGTAGATACGCTACGCCCCATAGAGTTTGCTACGCAATCGTAGACGTAAACATCTATGTATTTGTTATGCTATCTGCATACCAATTCGCATTCTACGAAATACTTATCCCGTAGTGGCTACGACGTAGATGAAAGAAATATCGTAGGCGTCTACGATCGTAGCATATACATACGTAGCAGTCACGATCCATTGAAATAATCTCTATGAACTAGTTAGAATATTACTATTCACTTATATAGACGTTATGGGCTCTGACGCTCAAAAGCTGTAGAAGACAGACGTAATAAACTAATAAAACAGAGGAATCAAAATGCAGTATTTTTACTTGTTTCACATACATTTATTATTCACACTTATAAATATTTAATATGAAGAGTAGAACAATACTGTAAAAACATCACTCCTACAGAAAAAAAATAAAACCCATTTAGCTTAAAAAAATAGGATCCTTTTAAATAAATATCCATTTCCATTGACCACTCGCGCTATTTGACAAATCGTCTGTTTTTCCACACAGGTTGTTTTCATATTTCAGTTTCGTTTTAAGGGAGAAATACGCGAAACTGTGGTGCAAGGGAGATCAATTTTGAGGTGGGCCCATCCCTTGTTGCTATGGCAACGCGAAATGGCATCGACGCGAGAGCGCAAAGGCCCGGGACACAAATTAACTAGAGTATAGATGAGGTGTTAAGCTATTTAAAACTTTCTCATTATCATAAGTTTGTTATGTAAGTTTATTATAAACGAATTTAGTTTTCAGGAAAATATAAAAATAAATCTAAGACGCAAGTATTGTTGTCCCTACTTTCTCATGTATGAGTGGACATTCTTTAGTTTAACGATATCTAGCAGTTATCGAAACGCATACTAATCACTAGGCGTTAAACTAAATGTGAAGGTGTGCCGCATTCGCCTATATGAACTATGGTGACCTGCCAATTATTGATAATTCTACAAATTGATACGAGACTTCTCTCGTGGCTTGAACTTCGTGGTTGACAATGGTTGCTTTCCAGGATAATCATTTTAGTTAGGTACTTATAACATTTTAGTTACTCGTATCAAAATTATACATAAATTTAAATGTATTGTACTTACTTTCTATAGCCTCTAGTTTTTGCACAGACTCTTCAATACCCTTCATCCAATGTGACTGAAATCATGAAAATACCTTTCAGTCGAATGTATGTACGTGAGTTTACCAAACCGTGAAATATTATACGTATTTCAATATAATAGGTCTATGATTGTCTAACTTTTATTACAATATCGTAGCTGCTGCCCGCGGCTCCGCTCGTAATAAGCAGCAGTCTATATCACTCTTCAGACCTCCAATTCACACAAAAAAATCACCTCAATCCAGTGCTTTGCTTTGATGTGAAAGGAGGACAAAGTATCAGATTTCTAAATTTTAGTATGGACTTTTAGCTCTTATTTAGTAGCCGGGTTTTGTTTTATCCGTAGTATATATGTATTTATAATATTTACGACTTAACGCAAAAACTGAGAATTTAACATAAATATATAACTTTGGTTTTGTATAAGAAAAATACCTTTAGGTCATGAAGATTATAATAGTGTATAATATAAGATATCCTCAATTATTTTACCAAAAATAAAATAGCGCCGTCGACTACGTAACATTCATTGTGTATATAACACTTTCAAGTACTCTTTTTAACTCAATAAATAAACTGAAGCTGCTGTCATGAACTGGCCCGGAAAAGGGTCTTATGCAGTCAAGCCGATACAACCTGCGCTTTGGATCGCGAAGTTAACCGGAGCTTAGCCAGCTTTCTGCAAAATATTTCCAACAAAAACGCGTAGTTTTCATAAAAAATACCCGGGATATTTTGTTCTAAAAATGATTAGTTTTAAGCGACTTTGTTAAGTTGCTATTTTTCAATTTTAGTGACATATCGAGTGTGTTTTTACCACAGTATAGATTTTTAATCGCAAAATACAATTAACAAAAAACACAAAATTATATTAATTTAAACTAAAAACTATATAACTTAATAAATACTTATAAATTAAAAATAGTGTGTTATTGCTGAACGTGGCAAATTTTATTAAATAAATTTAAGTTATTAAAAAGCTTAACATAGTCAAAGCATTCACTCAGAAATTCAGTCAGAAGTTCTTCACGTAAAATTTGAGAATGATTCTCAATGTTACAAATTATTAGCATTTCGGAACGACAGCATCATTTTTTATCGTGTTCACACTTTGGAGGGCGAATGGGGAATAGCACGTGAACTGTGGTAGAATACTGCTTAGTGACTACCGCAAATGTAGGTACATTTATTTGGGACAAAGGCCACTGGAGCAGAGAGCCCTTTGAAAGTAAAACAGTGATTCATTAGCGAGGTTTTTGAATGGCAAATTTTAGGTTGGAAACTGACTGTCACTTAGAATTGGAAGGGAAAGGAATTATGTTCAATAGCTTGATATTGGGATGTATTTTAGTTTCGAAAGTTAAAATATATTAATTTTAAAGATATAAATATGTATACATATACAAGGACAAATCACACAGATTGAGTTAGCCCCAAAGTAAGTCCGAGACTTTATGGGATACAACTCAACGATACTTATATTAGTTTTTGTTAAACACAATAAATTATAAAAAATAGCATTATGTAGTGTAATAAGTAAAAAAATGTTATAACTGTAGCGACTTCTACAAGCATGTATGGGATGACGACTGCACGGCGCTATAAATAAGATTTTCACGCCTGCGCCACACGGCCGTCACTGCATTTCTGCGAGCGTTGAGACAGATCGAACATATTTATGCAGTGGACCCCTAGCAGCAATCGGCGGTAAAATAAATCGCAATTTGTGATTGGTTATCATCATTTCTTATACGATTATAATGTTGTAATCTGTCAAAATATAGTCTGATTTTCTACTACAGTTCGCGTTTCATTTCTACAGTATACTCTCCAACATAACAAAATTACTTGTGTATTTCCAAGTGACCGCATTAAATACAAAGGTCGCTTCTTCGTAACAAGTTTTCAAAACTGCAAACAAATCCATTTAAAAGTTTTATTAGTTCCATTTTTGTAACCATTTTCGACGTTGGTATACATAGTAAGGTATCCAGTTAATGTGTTTACCTGCCTTGGTTAACAAAATAATAGTGGAAGTGTCGGCAGCGGGGGCGCCATCTCGGAAAGTTTCCCAATTTTCATCAAGAAATAATTTGTATGTAATCGTTTTTAAGGAAAGTAATATTTTTCAGAAGAGAGCCGCCTATAAGCGCGGCAAATGTTTTGAATTTTCATCATAATTTATAAATAGAAGTAGCCATAAAGATACAAAAAAATTGCTTCTTAAAAATACCTGGTCGTGACAAGACTTAATATCCTGTTATATGTTTGCTTTGGAAGTATATTGACGAAATATATTTTTTGTCCCGTGTTACGTCAAAATCAATTTGGAATCTCATAAAAGGTTACCTCTTAGAAACATACCATGCCCAAGCAAAGGTACGAATGAAATGAAATATTTCGATATGCGCAAATTAAAATAAGGGTAGGTAACGTTTCATACAAATTCTATTTTAGCCAAATACCAATTAACTTCAATAATTTAGTTGTGTATGCAATTAAGTATTTGCTGATTCAAGTCAAGTGTAAATTTACCTTTACAACTTTTCGTTTGTTTTCGAAGTCTTCTATCGACGTTTTATTAATTTTACATTTACGTAAGCTATTCTTCTGTATGTCCTTATTTTATGACGTGGCTTTGAAATCTGAACAACGCAATATCACTGGTAATGCATGTCTGAATGTGTGCGTAAGGGAATGTAATATCTTTATTTTAGTACGGAATGCGACGTAAAAGACATCATCGTAAGGGAGGAGTGGATAATAAAATTATTCATACGTACGACTCCGCAATGCAGTTAATAACCGACTCAATGCGCTTCATGTGGAAAAACTTCGATAGCTTTCGTCGTTTTTCCAAAAAATTCAACATCTTAATTTTCTTTGTATAATCGTTTATTTTTAGTATGTGAACTTTATTGCAGCACTTAAAAACTTAAGTATAGACGGACTGGCATTTTCTGTCAGTCAAACTTTCGGACCATAATGTATATGGCAAAAAGTAGATACAAAATAAAAGTTAATATAAATCGATTAACCGGAATATTATTTGCGTGATATATAAATAACGTAAGCTAAAAGGGACGAAATCCACTCGCAATTTTCCATTCTTGTTGCCTATAAATCAACGCCGAGCCTCATCGCACAGTGTTGAATTTCACATAAATTACACTACTTTAATGAAAATTAATATTTCGTTTGTACGCGAAGTTGTTTGCGATTGTACTTTATAAATGCTGATTAGGTTTCAAAATATAAGGTCGGACTAAAAAGGCCATAAAATTTTGCAATTTATAGACTAGACTTTCTCTGGCACAGAATATAGGAGTAGGCAGCTTAAAGTGCACGTTGGTCGTGTATTGGATCGAAATTGGTATGATATAATTTATTCAACTTTAGTGCATAAACGGAATAATGGTGAATGTAAAAATGATGACACTAATATAACCATGCAAAAGACCTGCCCTGAATTAATCCTGATTAAAACTAAAAATTAAGGTATTGTCAATGACCTAGTGCCTAAAATAAAGTAATCTTAAAACTCGCGTTTCAATATTTTTTGTTTATTTACAAATCAAATACATTCTCTTTTAAAATGGTAAAAATACTCAATTGCTTAAAGATAATGTTACTAAGATTCGATCCTATAATAAAACAAACAAATTCAAAATATGATTATCTCATTATATCCACATTATATTTGCCATAACCAAGGAAGAGACAAGACGCTCAGTCGTCATAAATATAAGTTTAAGCGGCGCAAAGATAATATTACATTATTAAGTGCATAAATTCCGGCGGCTTACAATCCTCCGCAGACCACTATGCAGTAATATTTTGCCACTAACTTTACGTTACGATACTTTTATGTCTTGTGCAAGTGCAGACGCCATAGTAATGTTGTACATCAGTTCCTTTAAATATTGTTATTGTGAATTTGTTTTGTGGACGCTCTGGTTACAAGGTACAATATTTTTTATGATATAACATTGTATACGTGTAGTAAATTTATTAAATCGAAATTGAACATATGAAATATTATATTTAATGTGTGTGTCTCACCAACTAACTGATGTGTCTAAAACATATCAACTACTTTCCATTCTGTACGGAACAACATTTGTTTGGTTCTAAGGGAGTATTATACATATACCTCTACTTAATTTAAGTTAATTTTATTTAAGAACGAACACATTTTTACCAACTTTTCCTATTATAAAATCTCCCAAATCATTTTGATCGTAAATAGCTTTTGCCGTGTTAAGCGATAACCGCGTTCAATTTAACGCGGTCACGTCGGCTACTTTTGGATATGGCGTTCCCAATTTGAATAAAAATCGCACTATTATTAAAATTTCAACCCTGAATTAAATTGTTAATTGTTGATTCCAAGAAGTGCTTCCTGAATCATAATGATTCTATTCTCATTTCTATTTTATATTTAAGATAATATTTTACTAAAATATATAAAGCTTTAGCACTCTTCAAGGCAAATCCGGGATGTAAATTTATGTTATGTGCCCACTTGAAGGTTTTGTTTTATTGTTGCTAACAATTTAATTTTTTTAACCGGAAAAAAAAATCCTTGAAATTCATCTGGTGGTTAAGTGGAAATTACAGCATAACAAACGTCTATCAAATCATCCGACAAAGATTTTAATTTTACAACTACTCGTAAGGGTTGCACCGTCAACCTTAACGTGCGCAGAAAACTACGCCTATTTTATTACTATTTTATTTATTGACGAGCTCGGTGGCGCAGTGGTAAAGTGCTTGCCACTGAACCGAGAGGTCCTGGGTTCGATCCCCGGTCGGGTCATGATGGAAAATGATCTTTTTCTGATTGACCCGGGTCTTGGATGTTTATCTATATATGTATTTGTTATAATATATAGTATCGTTGAGTTAGTATCCCATAACACAAGTCTCGAACTTACTTTGGGGCTAGCTCAATCTGTGTGATTTGTCCTCATATATTTATTTATTTATTTATTTATTTATTTATTTATTTATTTATTTATTTATACCTCAGCGTTAAAATCAACGTCAAAGTTGACGGTGCAATTCACCCTAATTGTTCACCTCTTTCTACCTGTCATATTTTTATGGGGATAAATATATAACGACGATAGAAAATTACAATTTTGTTCTACTACGAAATATAAATATATAAGTTAGGTACTTATAATATATTCTTATATATTCTTTATTCTCATATACTTCGGCAAAAATCGTAACCAAAAACAAAGCAAATCTACAACAATCGACAGCGGTATCGTTGTAATTTTAGGTGTGCTTTAAATTGGGATTAAATTTTCATGATCGTTTACTATATTCTGCCTAAAACAATAAATGAGTGTTGTTCGCCTTAATTATTTCTCCTATATACCCTTTTACCCCTATTTTATTCGATTCGAATACATGCTATTTTTTTACATAATCCATCTATTATGTTTTCCTTGTTCCTTTGCTCCCATAGATAAAAGAATATGTTTGCTCCTATATTTTCTCCCATTATTATTATCTAAGAATCTATACACATAAAGCGTCAAGAGTCCAGGGTCCGCTCTTTAACGTGTCTTCTCTTCTAAATTTGGCACCAATACGACACACAGTATTATATTTGGCGCCATCCAGGTCTTTCAATGTGCAGCATAGATAACATACTAATTGTATTAATCTGTTTGTTCCAGATATTCGACAATCACTACCATTTCCACCATCATTCTGTAGCGAAGCGGTCGCTTGCGCCGGCGCACGACCACCACGGCCGACTGGAAGCCGACAATCGAGTCCACTGGGCGAAGCAGCAGCGAGTGCTGTCCAGAAAGAAGAGAGATTTCATCCCTTTACATGACAGCTCTTCTACAGGTAAGACAGAATAGATAAACCGTTTCTATTATTTAGGCATAATATACATACAAGAAGAAGAGATTTCTTCAGAAATAAGTAGATCCCTTGTACTTTTTTATTGTATTATTTTTTTCTGTGTTTTTTATGTGTACATAAACCTATAAATAAATAAATACATAGTCTTTACGTGCGCCAGTCACAAATAAACGTTTGATGCCGATATAAAGTATGTATTTATGAAAAAAAAAGAGTTAACATTCACTTTGTTCTCCATATTCATCTATGTGGAACGCCAGAGCTGCAGCAGTAGGGACGTATAATGACTGATGACGATGTTGATGATACATCAGCGAAAGAGAAATTAGTTATATTGAATGTCAGTTAACAACTCAGTTGTTCAAAATCTGTGTGGTTTTAGCTACAAAATGAAATGAAATTGAACAATTCTTAGTCTTCTATATCTCCTCTTTTCCAGCTGAAACCAAGCCAATGGACGTGCCTTCTCCCTCCACCGCCACGAAGCGAGACGCGGGCTCGAAGCGGGAATACCAGCTTCTCCGCGCGAAGGGCCGGCCGCGAATGTCAGACACTAAGTTCCAGTTGAACGACCCCAAGTGGCCTCACATGTGGTATCTGGTGAGTTTCATTTTTTATGGAGCGAATCTTGGAGGGTTCCAAATAGAATTACCAGCTGTTGTGTCGTGTAGGGTCGGTATTAGACGTTAGTAGTAAGATGGTTCGTGTTAGACTCCTTTATTCGAGTTTATTGCAAGTAACCTCACATCTTCTTAAACTACTCTTACAATACAAGAGTCAAAGACTAGCTGCGGTTCTTCGATAACAAGTTACACCTGTGTGTCCAAGTGGCCCACTTATGGTACTAGCTATTACCTGTATGTTCGCCCGCGGTAAATTATATTTACTTAACACTTTATAATTAATGTCAAAATGTTAGTCAATGAAACTAAAATTATAAATAAAAACAAAAATTGAATTAAATTTACCTTTAAATTAATTTACGCCGTTTAATTAATGTATCACGTTTTATCAAAAACTTTTTCGAATGATGTCAGGCAAACAATTGAAATCCTGTTATTTGAACAATATACACTGATTACAAAAATAATAATTCCAATAACTCTTCAGCATTCGAAAAGTATACATTATTTAGTCTGTAAATGGTTGTCAGAATTTTTAAACTAAAAATTGGAATTGTAAAAATATCTGCAACCGAAGAGAAATGAAATGAAATATCAGCCGCAGAGCAGTTCGTACGAATTGCTTTGTAAAAAACAATTTCAGAATCAACGATGCACGCCATTCCAATGTGCGTATAAAAAACTAATGGAAACTTTTGGATGTAATGGAAACTCATGGAATTTTTCCATCAAAAAATACTTGCACGTTTAACGAATCTAACAATAACAGAAACAAGCAATTTTTTCGCGATTAAAGTTCGATATCGTAATGATCTCGGATTAACTTTCATCTACTGAAGTAATAATAATAAATAAGGAAAAAAAAGCAGCAGCTTAATAATAATAAATTTCCATAAAATTAGACTCCTTTTGCTAATAAAATGCAAAGGCAAATTGATTCTGAAAAAATTCTCCCAATTATACCACCTCGTTACGTATTTAACTTGAGTTTAACAAGTTTTCTAAAACAACTTTTAACAAGCGAGAATATCAATTCCAATAAAAAATTCAGCATATTTCCACTTCCAATACCAAAGTAGGAAATTAACATATTTTTTTTCTCGTTCTAAGCAAGAGACGAACCTCTTCAATATTTTATGAACAACGCGAACTTTCGTAAGAAAATTAACCTTTTAAGTGTTCGGAATCGAATAAAATATGCAATAGATTTACATTTTAAAAGAGCTCTTGGAACTCTTGTGGTTCCAACGACGACCTCGGTGGCGCAGTGGTAAAGTCAGTCTTGCCACTGAACCGAGAGGTCCTGGGTTCGGTCCCCGGTCGGGTCATGATGGAAAATGATCTTTTTCTAATTGGCCCGGGTCTTGGATGTTTATCTATATATGTATTTGTTATAAAATTTAATATCGTTGAGTTAGTATTCCATAACACAAGTCTCAAACTTACTTTGGGGCTCAATCTATGTGATTTGTCCTAATATATTTATTTATCCAGTCCAGTCCTTTCCAGGTCAAAAGGCTCCTCTAACGGACGCCAAGCTTCATGGTTTTGTAATTCTTCTCCATAATGAGCCTCTAATTTTGGAAAACAAACTCTTATCTCATCTTTGCGTGTTCCCCCCAACGCTCATAGTTAGCCCAAAGCTCAGGGTTAGCGTAAAAATATTGCCATCAAATTTGGAAGATTTGACTATGATTTTACAACCGGCCGCTCGCCTGATGTCAAACCTCTTTGAGAATGGTATTGTTGCCTATCAGTTTTTAAGGTGTTTCTTAGTCGCCTCGAACGTCATCCGCGGGAGGATATCGTGTGGTTATATTCTAAGGCGCAACCACACACCCTTTATATATATAGCAATTCTATGGTAATAAGCGGATTAAGAATTTAGTTATGTGTGTGACTTATATTCAGTCCAATTGTTTTTAAACAGAATCGCGGTGGCGGATTGGACATGAACGTGATACCAGCATGGCGGGAAGGTATAACTGGCAGAGGAGTGGTCGTCACCATCTTAGATGACGGCTTGGAGACCGACCATCCGGATTTAGTCGCTAATTATGTAAGTATCAAAGACAAAGATTATTTATGTAAACGTTAGCTTACACTATTTGCAATGTGGTGTCGAAAGAAACTTAGTTCTATATTTCACCGGCTATGGGTATGAAAGCATACTATCATCATTCAAAATCAAAAATAAATCATTACATTGATCAGTTTTTGTTTATTCCATTCTATTTACAGTCTAAATAGACTGTAAATAGAATGGATCGATAAACTCAAATAAAAAGATCTTAATGTAAATACATTAAGATCTTTTTATTATGTTTTGTTAATTTAGTTAGGTAAATACCTAAACAAAAAACAATTGTGAACGGAAAAGATCCACCTTCAAAACCTACTCGTGTCACTCGAATTTGTAAATGAATCTGTCACTATACTTTAAGAGTCTTGGTAAGCAATGAATACAATTGTATTCATTGCTTAAACACATCGCCTTTCCACTCTCGTGTTGACCGGTCCATTGTTATAATTCAGCTTTATGTTTTGCTGATGAAATACAAAATAAAATTAATAATAGCCTGTACTCGACTTCGAACTACAAATATTTTAAATATAAGGATGTATTTACAGTACAGACTGATATTAATTTTATTAACTCGCATAAGCGTTAAATCAGCCGCTAAATAGCACTTACGGCTGAATAGAACAGTTACTATAGAGCTTTACGACTTAAACCACTCGTAGCTCGTCTTCATTAGCTCCGAGTTTATCGACTTAATTCTCATAACTAACGGATGTTTGTGAATAAACCACACTCAAATGTTCGAAATGACTCAGGTTCGGTTGCATCAGTCATTGACGTTAACTTTAATCTGCGAAGAAACACGCAAAGTACACCATTGTATATAACTAAACGGCGGCGGCGCGCAGGTTAATGTTAACGTCAAAGTTGACTGGTGCAACCCAACTTTAGATATTTCGGTATGGGATCTTCATAATATATTTTCATCTTTCTCTTTCTTAGAATTAACTGAGCTATACATTGACAAACTAATATGTGCATATTTAAACACGTGTAATACTTGATGTAATTTCTAATATCGTGTTTATTTTCACAAACAATCATACAATGCCACTAACCGCAGCGAAATAGCTTTTCAGTGACAGGTTGAGTTGTTTACTATATTATTCTTACAAAACAAACTATTAACCAAATACCAACTATATATTTATATCGATAAATTTAATTTACATTGAGTTGATTAATAAAAGCAACAGTACCAATGGTATAAGCGACACTGTTTTATATCCCTATGGTATCGAAAGTATTATATATTCTACTAAGAGGATATGTTTCTACTTGAGCCTTACGAGGCTGCCTAATCCGGAAATATGAAACAAAATATTAAAGCAGATTGGACATTAAAACAATCGAAGTACAAAATAATAAAACAAAATGGAACCCGACTTGTAACGTACCACTTCTTATTACAAGTCAACAAACTCTTATTTCTCCTGAAAACGGTACGAATCCTCTTACAGAAACTTATATAAAATATATACCTACGACAGAATGGGAGAACAGCAACCGAAAATGGCCCTGAAAGAGATTGGAGCAAAATGTGCACTTCGCAAAATGATCGCCTGTATTTTTGTTATGAAATTAATAAAATATTATCATTTGTAAATAGTATTTATATCATAGTAATAGTAATTATACATAATTTTTTATTTAAAAAATGGTAAGCCCTTCTGGCATAAGGGACCATAGGGACCAACACTGTTTGAATCAGTTTCTTTCGGCATTTCTTCTCAGCAGTGGTCGTTCCGAAATGCTAGTAGTTTGTAGCTTTGGTAAACATCATTTAATTTAGAATATGACGTGAAAAAGTGCTTGTGAAGGCTTAATTTCTGAATAAATGATTTGATTTTGAGTAAAAAGTTAAAATTCAAAAAGGAGAACAATCTCTTTTTTGAATTCCAACTTTTTACTATTTATGTATGAGTAAAATATTTTCATATGGAGATGTTGTCAACTCCATATGGAAATATTTTACTAACACATTCTACTATGTACCCATCCGCTTTATCCATCCATAAGGCTTTAAATGGCTATTGATAATGATGATGAATACGTTCTACTTGAATCATATGTCAATTTTGTACCTATACAGGATCTCAATAAGGCCAATGACAGGACAATGACTGTACCCAGTTGTAGGTCGAATATAATGTTGTCGTTGCTTTTGACTCGAAAATAGAGAAAAGTGGACGAATGGGAAATGTTCGTTTTGCATCAAGTGTACATTTTGAGGAGTGTACATTACGCGCCAAACTCTCTGAAAGACATTCATTTGTGAAGTACGCATTACGCATCATCGCCACAACGCCGATAAAGAAACTGGGCCAAGAGTTTGAAAACGTGTCGCCTAAAAGCGGGAACAAAGCGGTTTCGAATTACGCGATTCATCTCTTTCCGCCTTTAATTTCACTGTTGGTTTGCAAAAAACAGGTAATTGAGTCGTTAGGCTCATATTAGGTGTACCGTGTAACATAGATACTTAATACACGTGGATTTACTACCTCCATAGGTATGGCCAAATATTTTGAAGGCAATTCTTGTCTTCTGAGGCATATAAAAATAATAGCGACTTAAATCAAATTGGTTGAATTTATAATGCCTTTATAAGTGATTATTAATTTCCCCATGGAGATTCTAAACTTAGAAATTGTATTTGCTTAATATAAAAGTTTAGAAACTGTATAAAATTGGCATTTCATTCAGATTCATGTCAAATGCACTGGAATTACTTATTGTTTTTTTTTAATCTTCGATGTATAAAATCCTCAAATATTATAGACTGAGGTTTTTGCTAAACAATTCTACAAAATTTAATAAATAATCCTACACATCGACTGAGTCATTACGAAATTTATTTACTGGATGTTTCTCTAGACGAAACTGGCCACGTAGCTTTTCGATTCTGCTTCATAATCGGCTTTTTGCATAATACAATTAGCACTGTAACGAGTATTGAGCTCCCATCAAAGGATTCAAAGAGAGCAGTCACAAAAGAATTTATTCCGGATAGTTCCAAAGGAGATCCGAGATACATGTTCTGAGAAATGGCTTAAAATAAAGGCTTCAGCATTTACAGACTGTTTTTTATCTATAAAAAATCTTTATTCACATACAGTCTTATATCTTGATGAAATGATCAAATATTCATCTGTGTTACTCAGCATACTTACGAAAACGATTATCTCTCTGGAATCAGTGGGAATTTTTGAATGGAATTTGCATTTTTAGGGAAGGAGATTTTTATCATTTGTTCAAAATTTTTATTATTAAAATATTGCTCTTTTTTATTAAATTTTAATTGAAATACTAATTTGATGCCTCCGTTTCTCTTCGTCAGCCGAAAATTGCGAGCTCTTGATAAATTTATCGAGATCTTTGTCACCGGCCCTTGATGTAGATAACTTAAAATTAATCCAATAAGCTCAGATGAAATTGAACATTTCTAAGGGGGTAATCAATTTACTGTGACGTCCTTATCTTCCAGTGAATTTCTCACATTTATTACAAAGAGGTTTCTTACTCAATTTAGGACTAGGTTTTCCTACAAATTAACTAAAGTATTATTTATCTTGTAGTAAGTCGTGTAAGTCCAGGAAACTTTGAGGTTTATATTGCTAAGATCTTGTCGTTAGTTTTTAATGCTAATTTCTGACTGAGTTTAACGCATGCTAAAATTAAGTTCAAGTAGAGTTAAAAGTTCTACTTAACTTGTAGACTAACTGAGAAGTGAATTTTATGTTGAGAGTGAATTTTTTTTTACGTTAGCAAACTTCTGCTGAGCGATTTTTTCGAAACAATATCTGTACGGAGCATCCATCATCATCTAATAAAAATTTTCCATTGCTCTCTATTGTTCTAATTCTATAACTAATTGCTTCATAAAAGAAAAATACACTTTTATTTGTCTGATGTCTCTCTCTCTCTGTAACTCTGTCTGGGTTTCCCTGGACCACTTCTTCTTTCTACCATTATTTCTATGATATATTATATACCTTCTAAACAATCGTTTCGTACCAAGTGTCCTAAAATTGGTACGGAGCACTATTAAAATGCTCGACATTAGGTAACATTTATTTTTTGTCAATAAATATTTTTGTATATGTAATAATAAATGTGTTTGGTGCATAAAGTGTTTTTACTTACATAATCAAATTCTTACCTCTATTTTTGTTTTCAGGACCCGATGGCATCTTACGACGTGAATGCCCACGACACGGACCCCCAACCACGGTACGACATGATAGACTCCAACCGGCACGGCACCAGGTGTGCCGGAGAAGTGGCTGCCACGGCCAACAACTCGCTGTGTGCCGTGGGCGTCGCCTTTGGTGCTAGCGTTGGTGGTAAGTGTTTCAGAACCTTTGTGGCTTGTTATAATGGCTCCCCCACAATGTCGCCGAACTAAGGCAGATACCGATGCTAATGACATACGAATTAAGTAGGGTCTTTCCGACAAAAGTTAAGGCACATTTGTTTAAGATAAATAACAGCATACATGCTAACAAAATAAACAATTAAGAAAACCTTAGTTGCATGCGTCTGTCTGTACGCGAGATGCTTAATTAACATTTTATAATTTATTTACTATATCATCTCACGTACAGTAGTATAGTAAATGTGTTGTATGCAAACGTTGCATATACCTAATACATAAATCATAAGAACCAACGGAAACAAATTTCGCAAAACTATGAACACAATTTTCGTTACCAAGTAATACTTTCCTTGGAACCGTTGGTATAACCGAAATGTCCGGTATATTAGTTTTAAATTTTTTGAACATCGCTCGTCACCAACGTCACGCGGAGCAATTTGTTTTTTTTTTTGACCAACACTTTCCTTTTCCATCAGGCAGAATGTTTTTTGCGCTGTAAACTTTCCACAGGTTCTTTATGGCCCCAAAAAGAACACGGTTTTATGATACGGAAAATAAATTTTATTGTAAATCTTTCCCTACAAATACGAGTACATTCTCTTGTTAGACGGTCTACGGATCTAAATTGGTTCGTTTTATCTGTTTCAGTTTCTCGAACTGCTTTTTTGTGTTCCAATTTGTTATTTATTTGCGATCTATATATAAAATTCTGTATTTTAAGACTTATTTTATGGTTCCAATTTAGTGAACATTGGTTTCATAGTATCAGTTATTCGTATGTATTTATCTATACCTCTGTCCTATGGCTTAAAATAACATGTTTGTGCTACTATTCACTTAAAATTCAACGAAATATCAGTATTATTTTACTTATTTATAATGATTAATGAAAAAGATGACCTGAATGGATTAGAAAATGAACGCCATAGTGCTTTCATATTTTTGTTTTATATGCTATTTTTAGCACGGCAAATAGAAATACAAAACTGGCTGCATCGTGACGTCACTATGTTAAATTTATACGTTGTCATTATATATTCTGGTCATTTTTTTACTGAAAATATAAAAGTTTAATGGGCTATGAAGGTTCAGCGCGAAGTATGTTTTAATAATAAATTACTTTGCTTTATCGAGTTGGAAAAATACACTGTCACTGGCGAGTCGCTGAAAATTTCATCGACAGCTAGAACATTTTTGTTTCCATTATTTTCTTTTTACTAAATCCTGTTTTATTGGTGAAACCTGCTACTACTTTATTGCTAAGATATTTTATATTGTTTACCGAACTCTAATAAGCTGTAAATAGCCTCTAGTGAGTTGACCCAAGATTAGCTCCCATCGAAGTAAAGAGTCAATGGTTACAGACCTGTTGTTTTAATATTTAACGTATGAATAATAACCAATAAGTACCAAATAAATTGACCAGGTTTCAATGTAGAGCTATGAAAATAACAGGGGAAACTTGGCATGTGGATGATGTTTTATATTATTTTTAAAATGGAATTAGTGATTTCAATAATTCCAGCAACTATTGATGATATTAGTGGCAGTTACCTTATCGTATAAGATTGTCGTTCCACAAAGTTTCATTGAAGCGATCTTCGAGCAAATTGTGGGGAAATCTGATTGAGCGCGAGCTGAATCAGGTTACCTTGTAGGTTTTATATTTTCAAGTTTTAACTTGGCTTCACTTGAAAATAATTTATGAAAATATCTTTGAAGTTATTATTAAGTTTGAGGGCCTGCATATTGGCCCTCAAACTGGACTAGACAAGTATATTCACATAAGACATTGTTTTAAAAATCGGCTAGCAAACCTAAAAGACATTTAGGTAAAAAGGCCGGACACCCCACATTATTGAGAATTTCGTGCAAAAAACCAAGTTATTTTAATAGAAATATTAATACAATGGAGTACCAAATCAGTCTAAGTTCTATATTGATCAGTCAAATTAAGTCGTCAATCAAAATTACTTACGCTCGCTCGTTAGAAATCGCAAGATTCGACTTAGAACTGAAAAAAGCCAAAAAACGGACACCGTTCATTTTGACACGCAATCAAGAAGCCTAACTATATTCACTTAAAATATATATTTGTAAAATGTCGCAATGTGTACTGTCGTTTATACTAAATACTACATATTTTCTCTTTGTTTCTGTGTGGCGATATGAAAATACCTTCCGGGCATGAAATTATTAAGACAGGAGTGTGTTTAACTTGCCTAATATGAGCTACTGTGTAAGTTTTACCCGCTTTATCTCATTTGTTTTTGTTTTTTCAAGAATGCGGGGAAAATACGTTTATATTTATTCTTGGAAGTTTTGTCGTGCAGTTTTTTATCCACGGATAAATCACACAGATTGAATTAGCTTAGTTCAGCGTGTTGGTTAACCTCAGCCGCAACGCCGAGCTCTATAAAAAAATCTATTCTCCGACATACATTTATTATAATAGGCAGGCTGATAGGCAACAATAGTATTTCTTAAGATCGTTGACATCATCAGGCGTCTGGTTCTTTAATTTTTTTAAAACAGAAACTGACCTTCGGTTCGACTCAGCCAAGAGAGCTCAGTTGACAGGTACAGGTGAAGGAGATATATATTTAGTTAGTACTAAATATGTATTTGCTGTATTGTAAATATTCAACTTTAATTTAACCGAATACAGTTCATATTGCACTGCAATTTCACCAGTTTAGTGCGTTCACGTCGTTTCATACTGACTACCTTCGAAATGGGGAGACAACTGTCTCAAACTGCTGAAGCGTTTGTCCATTCGACTACAGATTTAGTTAAGGCGCTATATTACATTTTTATCAAATTATTTTAATTCTGAGCGAAAAATAAAAACACATTTTAACCGATTATGCCACACTTGCCACTTTATTGGATAGTTTTCCATTACACAATGTAGTGACGGTTGACTAAATTGAAAACGGTGGCGATCAAAATCATAGCGTCTTAGACGACACACCATAGTATAGTAGTCCTAGACGTCCATTATATTTCTTGTAAGGTATTTATTTCCCTTTTGAGCTTGACTTCCATTAGTGATTCATATGTTGTATGATTGTACTTGGAAGTCGAGTAGTTTTCTCGTAATCTATTGTAATAAAAACTATCTTCAGGCAGTGATTGATAGCAGTCTATCACAGAAATTGGAACAGTCTATGAATTTTCTCAATTATAGTTTCTTCAAAGATCACCTAAATCAGATAAATACTTTTTCATGCTTACAATAAAACTACTTTATTTACCCTTTTATTTATAAAATATCTTTTCATTTTGTCACTATCGTACTTTACAATACATTGACATTGACAGAACGAGATATAACATATTTTACTTTAGTGTCTAACCATAAAAAAGTGAAATAGTGTAAGAGTACTAAGAAAAATAGTGCACAGTGATGCAAAGTCATATGCTACGTACGTAAATTATAGGTACGTACTCGAAGACATTTATTACTAAACTTGATGTTGCCTGAAGCTTCGCTACTGTGGTAATTTTGATATACCTAAAATATAGCCTATAGGAATCTTGAATAATGTAGATTTTTAAAGGTGAAAGAATTTTTGAAATTGGTTTAGTAGTTTCGGAGATTACCCGCCTCAAACATACAAACTCACAAAGGCTTACCTCTTTATAATAATAGTATAGATCACTCAAAATCTACTTGACCTATTCCTTGCTACCAGCAGTTTTAATTAATTTTGCACAGACATCAGGATATCTGTTAACCAGAGTTAATAAGCCAAGTTCTGTCAGGCTTGTCTCTGGTTCGACACGGACGATTATTCAAAGACATAGAGTGAAATCACACAGCTGGGACAAATTGCACGAGCTCCACAGACCGCAATATGACGTGTGAATTTTGGCGCCGCCATTTTGAATCTCGGCGCCATTTTGATTACAATAAGATGTTTGGAGATATTCTAGCCATACTTAAGTTTTGAAACTTCTAAGAATTGGGATAATGCAATTTAATTTATAAATTCAGACTGTTTATTTTCAATTTTCTATTTCTGTTGAAATCGTCTCTGTTGTGTCTAATTCTTCTGTTTACTGAATGTGAAAGTTTTAATAATTGTTGCCCTGCTACTGTAATAACTTGAATAAACGTAGCACTAATAGTAATAAAAAAGTATATTATATTTGTAATAAGATTTTTGGATTATATTCTTTTTGTGTGGTTAATTTCAATTTAAATTTGTTTTTTGTTGACGACCTCGGTGGCGCAGTGGTAAAGTGTTCGCCTTTGAACCGAGAGTTCCATGGTTCGATCCCCGGTCGGGTCAAGATGGAAAATTATATTTTTCTGATTGGCCCAGGTCTTGGCTGTTTATCTATATGTGTAGGTATTTATTATAAAATATAGTATCGTTGAGTTAGTATCCCATAACACAAGTCTCGAACTTACTTTGGGGCTAGCTCAATCTGTGTGATTTGTCCTAACATATTTATGCATTTATATCAGTTTTTTATTATTGCTGTTATAATTATTAATTTTAATTACTTAGTTATTTATCCGAGCCTTAATTAACGCTATATATTCTCTGTGTCCCTCCCCAACTTGTAAATCTAAGGAAAAGATTAGGAAAACGACATTTGATCAACGGTGGAAGTGGGCTTGCTGGAATATTACAGTTATCATTGAGTTGCTGTACAAAGTGTTAACTCCAGTGTCATTGTCTTAATCCCCAGGGAGGCAATATAAAGTTCTAAAGCCATTCGCGCAAAAACTTTCCAGTTGCAAAGAATTGGAAACTAGAGATAGCCAGAACAGGATCAGGAATTGAAGTGGATTTTAGAATTAATCCTTTAATTTATTAATTTGCAGATAATGCTATAAATAATAAAATAACGGCCCGTTCCGGCTTTGCTTGGGTTAAAATATAATAAATTATACACCTTTTATCTTGATCAGGAATCATAGTAACTATTGGTGAAAACCGATTGAAAATCCGTGCAGTAGTTTTTGAGTTTATCGCGAACAGACTAACAGACAGACGCGGTAGAGAACTTTGTTTTATAATATGTAAGGATAAGGTTAAGGATGGCATACATAGAAGGTTATTGACCAATATTCTGTGCAAAATGATGATAATAATTTATTTAAGTGAAGTGCAACCGTTAACGTTAATTTAACCAGTTACGTCGCAGACGTTACGACAAAATGGTGTACCTACTTTGCGTGTTCCTGTGTAGGTTAAAGTCAAAGTTGACTGGTGCAACTCACTCTTAGTTTCAAATATTAAGTCTTAATGACATAATTTAGAGCCTTTTCGAAGAAACCAAAAAGTACACAAAATCACGACCGTAACCGAAATATGTTGTCCTCAGGAGTAAGGATGTTGGACGGTGACGTCACAGACGCAGTGGAAGCCAGGTCTTTGAGTCTGAACCCTCAGCATGTGGACATCTACAGCGCCTCCTGGGGGCCTGATGATGACGGGAAGACAGTCGACGGGCCGGGAGAGTTGGCTACTAGGGCCTTCATAGAGGGAGTTACTAAGGTAAATGAGGATCATAAAGCAATAGACAGTATTGCCAGCACTGTCGACAACTTTTTGATGCAAAGTACTTGTATTGCTATCTCTTTCATTTGTGGTCCGACCTCCCTTTTTTATAATTTACAAGGAATATACATAGGTATAACTTGTGTAGACACCTTTCACCGCAAAAGAAGGGCTTATTACTTATTAACAGTTTCAACTAAGCCGCTTTTACTGAATCAAATCCAACTGAATAATTAAAAAAGCTCTTTGAGAAATTTATGTAAATTTAAAGATAAACTTACATAATCCTTTTGATAGAGATATTGTGATATAATATACTCTTATAGATACAGATAAAGTATCGCATCGTCACAGACTACATAAATTTGATTTTATTAGATTTTATTCAAGGACAAGAAGTAATCACATACTCACTAGGAAAACTTCGTAAGGAAATATGCACACTGGTGATATCAACTAAACAGTTCACCAGTGTGTACGTTTCCTCACGATGTTTTCCTTCAATAGTTTCACCATTCTCCTTGTAAGAGTCTTAAAAGTCAAGCCTTCTCGTAGTTGTCTAAAAATAAATAAGTAAGCACGAAAGTTTAACTTGGAGTTTTTGACGTTTTACATAAAACATTGTAGACCTGAAAAGGCTTTTGCAGAATTTATATAGTTTGTAATTCATACTTGAAAGAACTTTTTCAGCCTTGGGCACAATTGCACGACAGGGTGGTTTAAATGGGATGGCTTTCAGGCCGAATTAAGAATTACACAACTTAATAAGTTCCCTAATTGCGTATTGTTCCAAATTATACCGCTGCAAATAATTTTTTTGAAGTTGGGCCACGAGAAAATTCGTTCGGCGTGATATTTGTGCAAAATCGTCCGTCTGTCCAAATCTCTTACATAGTTTTCATCTAACATATTTTATCTGTATTCTTAACAACACACTTAAATATCTCAAATAATTGTAAGAATTGTCTTTCAACATGTTTACTCTAGATGCGGTGATTTAATTAAACTTACGTTAAACAAACCTAAGACTTTTTTTAAGTTTAAGTTCTCACCTAATTACTCACATCACCCATGAGAACAGTTGGAAATAAACGTGCGAACAGCATTTAAACCCTGTAAATTTACAACAATTAGAATCTTTGTACTTGTTTCACTGCATACTGTTTCCTAATTGTTATGTGTATATAAACCTAAACATAAATAAGATCATTCGGCTTTTAAATGAGGAGTACAATATTCTCGAAACTTGTTTTGGTGGCTCCATCGTCGGGCCTCAATTAACTGGACCCTAATCTCGGGGCATAGTACTCTGGGGTATTAAGGCGTCCAGCGTAAAAGATGAGGAAAAATGTTATTATTTAATCTTCTGACGCGCCAAAAATATTCTCCAGATGAGAGAAAAAAATTCCAGGCGTTTTTAATCTGAGTTATCAATTATTTGACGAAGGTAAGAAGTACCTAAGTAAGAACTGATAAATTTATTACTGACATTTATATATTCTGCTACGGCTGTTAGTACATACGTAGAATAGATTTATCGTATTACGTATGAAATGTAAAAAGTATGTATATACTGTGAAGTTTTAAGACACATTATAAGTTAGATATAACGTAAAACCAAATTAATACTTTATGTATTTCATCAAAAATAGAAAGGAAAATGTGTATTCGCCGTATAATCGAATATTCGAATATCTAATAAAAATTTGATAGACACATATATTCGCATGTAAATATAAAATAATGTTAACGAATGACACGAAATCATCATAAAACAACATGTAATATTTGTCCTTCCAAATATGTTTGCGCGTGGCATTTTTGTTTCCTTTACCGCCAATTTTCCTCTCGCAAATAAATGTTTTAAACATTACATCCCGTAAATATATGCCGTGCTCTCTCGCCCGGCAAGTATCATTCCCTTCCCTCGCGAATAAAAAGAGAAATTTTAACAAAAAACCTGCCAGCATGAAGATACTTTTTTAATTCACCAAACAAACGGGCATGAATGCCATTTATGAATGTACATGAGCATATTTTCGCACCGACTGTACTATCCACGGCAGCTGTATTAAACTGGCAACTTTAATTTGTCACTTTTTCAACTGTGCTGGATATTGGGCTTTATTTATATCGAATTAAGTCGTGTTATCGTTTGTTAGGGCTGTAATTTTATAACTAAGTTACTGAAGGGTGCACGCGGCAGTACCCGGCTTCAGAAATTTCTGTAATGATGCAATTATTTTCTCTCTTTCCCTACACTATACTCGTATGGTCAAGAGCTTGCCAGACGTAAAATTTGCATAATGTTCCCTTTTCAGCGAAACGTGTTTAGACAGGTCTCGTTAATGTCTTTTACGACACTATTCTTAACTAGAGATGAAAGAGACTCGTCTTCAATGAAACCATGATTTGAGTCTAAAACAGACTTCAGATATGTTTTCTTATAGTGTTACAGAAATATACCATTTTACTTGCTAAATGTTGCTGAACAGAAGATTCATTATTATGTGGCAATTGTACAAACTCACCTCTCTCTCTCTCTCTCTCACACATTTGCGTATTCCCGGTTATTTCCGGGGTCTTTAGCTATTTATATCAGCGCTCAAGATGAATCCAGTTTTATACGAGTGATTAAATCCTTACCGCTGCTTGTTGAGGTCAAATATAAACGATAAATATGGCTACGCTCCCTTGTTGCCCAAGAAACCTACGCAATGTTTTCTCATTTTGTAATTAAAATTGGAAGCTTTTTGAATATTATAAAAAGAAAAAGGAAGGAACGAAGGTCGATTCATATGTAGATTATAACCATATATAAGAAAAATATAAGAATTCGTCAATTTTTAAGTAAAACATTTATCAGAAAAATATTTTTACAAACCGATTATTGCTTCTTATTTTTTATGTTCGCAGATGTTCACATAAAATCAAACAGCTCCTGGGACAGATATTGCGTTTGACTGAAAATGATATATAATCATATACAACCGCATTATTTACTCGCTAAAAACTATTATTATTTAAAAGCTGAAATTTCAAGCCTAAAATGAAGCCTGTTTGTCATTCATACGACAAGTGGTTCGTTGTCGCAGTGCATATCACGACAAGCGTGCAGTCAGCTGGATAATTTAGTTCGCAACTGTCTCGGGCTTAGCAAATTAATGGCGCGCTCGGGACCAGTTGGTGCGTCAGAAATTAGAATGTTAGTACGGTCAGAGGCTGGAGTGGTTTGGGAGATGTCCTTTTGTTACATGAGCCTACTGGCTTAGGAAGTTTATCCACGGTATTGAAGAAACAACACCACCGCCATATTTTTTATGGACGTTTGTCAGTCAAAATTAGGGTAACGGATTGATTGAAGGTTCATATCTACTACACAGAGTTATGTAAAGGCCTTTGCGTATGAGTAAGACTAATTTCTTTAAAAATAGTCCCTACTATGCTTTAATTAGATGTAAATATTCCAGTATACCCTGAACCCTGAACTTACAATCAGAAATATTCAAGCTCACCCTGATTTTTATTAAATTTAAACATGATTTTCTATCAATGAGATAATATCAACTTTTATAAAGCTACCAAATCCCAGGTTTTTACCGTCTTTCAATCCATAAAGAGACAAGCCTTTATATACGTCAAGACCCCAAAAAATTTAGAGTATCAAGTTTATAATAAAACAAATATACTTCTTCTTAATGATATTGACTCTGGCGATTAAATCTGTGAAGACCAACTAGTACATCGTCACTGCCAAAGTATTATTCGTGGCGTCGAGGTATAGGCAGGAGGAGAGACAGCGACGGGACAAAACAAACTATACTCAAAACAATTTACAAATCCACAGGGTCGCAACGGCAAAGGTTCCATCTTTGTCTGGGCGTCCGGCAATGGGGGTCGAGAGCACGACAATTGCAACTGTGATGGCTACACGAACTCCATCTGGACGTTGTCGATATCATCAGCCACTGAGCGGGGGGAGGTGCCGTGGTATTCTGAGATGTGTAGTTCAACGCTAGCAGCGACTTATAGCAGCGGCACCATCAATGAGAAGCAGGTTAGTGTGTCTCATGTGGCACGAGTATGATTCAAACTTATCCCCTTTATCTCAGACACTGCCATTTAAAGTCCTGGGGATAGTTTCACTAGCTTGATCCGGGCGTTGTCGAAATCATCAGTCACTGTAAGGGCAAAGGTGCCGTGGTATTCAGAGTACTAATTCTGAATACTACGGCACCTTTGCCCTTGCACCTTTGCCTTTGCCCTTGCATACTTATAGTAGCAGCATGATCAAAGAGAAACAGGTTAGTGTGACAAACCCATATGGCTCGAGTATAATTGGAACCTAGGCCTATCATACCTGGTGTACCTTAAATGAGAAATATTTTTCATTGTAGGAACTTTCTTTGATTTTGTGGAGCCCACAAACAGTTTTACTTCCATTCTTCTCAATGGCATTTTATTTCGAGTAGTCTAAGCACACTACAATTTATATGGTTAATGTGTGATATTAATTAAATTGAAACCCAGTGCGAGACATAGTGTACCTTTAGCCGACATATGTCAGCCGTGTCAAACTATGTTACCTATGTTCATAAAATAAATGATGATAAGATATTAAAGGTTTAAAAGGCAGAATTTAAACAAGTAATTTACGAGAAAAGAGATTGTAATATACAAAAGTGGACCAAGTATTTAACTATTTCGAAGTAGATTTTGGTGGCATAGAAAACAGTCGTATTTCTGTAAGAATGAACTAAAGATAATTAAAGTTCAAAATATCATTAATGCGAAGAACGTTAGGAATTACAACTGAATGTTTAATGATTTGTCAAATTTTTGACCCTTATTTGTTCAAAAGGGCCCTAACAACCAAAGTTCCCAACTTTAGGGCGACCCTAAATTGGTTTCGTACGTCTACGGTCCTATGAAAATAAGAAGGTGGCGTGCCAACGTTAGGAATAGATTTTCTTTGTGATACAACCCTTATCACGGTCTGTCAGCGGAGGATTTTAATCAAGGAATGGCTTCGTTTATTATTTTACGTAGTTTATTGTGTGGGACTTGATTGTTAAACGCTATTTCTTTCGAACGCACAGAAACGTAAGAAATAATGAACATTTCCACTACAACTAAATGAGTGACCTCACTGGTCCGTTGCGCTACGATGCGTCGACGCCGTTAACGCTCCGACGTCGTTTTACATAGGTTTGACGTACGTCATTGCACTGCAATTATATCATACAATACTGAACGGAACGAAACAATGAGGCCTCGATTACTGGTTGTGTATAATGGAATTCAATAAGACAATTCCAAAAATAAATTTATGCTTGCTGAATTTTGCACTCTTTGCGGCTTGTAATAAAGGCTATTTCTGTCCACCAGGTGATAACCACAGACCTCCACCACTCGTGTACAGCCGGCCACACGGGCACGTCGGCGTCGGCGCCGCTCGCAGCTGGCATTTGTGCGCTGGCGTTGCAAGCCAACAGGGACCTCACGTGGAGAGATATGCAACATATTGGTAAGTTGATTAAATTATACCGGACTGGCTCCTAAAAGTGGCCGGCGAATACAAAAATGCATAGTGTACAGGCTCAACAATCGTAGAAAACGTATATTATTGCAAACGTCATAACTATAACCCAAATTTGTATATAAACAGAACCTAAAAAACCTATAAATAGAACCTAAGGGCACATGTTATATGCTACCTACATTATGTTGGATCCACACTATCGCCGAACTCGGACAGATGCCGTCGCGAATGCATTAACATTGCGTACCTGTATGCCGAATCCGCCAAGCTCAGCGAACTGGTCCGCTAGTGTGGAGCCGGATTACGTACAAAAAACGCTCACGCATTCTGTGTGCGCTAACCTTCAATCAATTTTCGACTTCTACACTATTTAATTAATGCGATCACATTATTTTGGTTTCATTGGCAAAGGCTAAGTCGGAGTTTCCAAAGCGAAACTTTCGTTTTCCGCGCCAACGGAACTTCAGCTCTGTTGCCAAGTAAATTAGCTGTAGTAAAACAAAGTTAACATAGTACGTGTGTGGAGTACAGTCGACGACATTTTAATGCCCGACTAGTGATGTTGACTACCTTACACAACCTTTATGTACAAGTCTCTCTTTCTTATATTTTTACCAGTTGCATTTATAGTTAAAGCTTATCCACAATTTATAAGGTTTATGCAGACCCACAGACAGATTCGGCACTACTTTTATTACCCGGACGTCAAGCCTCTTTGGGAATGTGGTTGTTGCCTATCACCTGCCAAGGCTATGTGTTTCTTTGTCGTCTTGTACGATATCCACGGGAGAGTATGGAGTGGTCATATTTTAGAGCAATACCTAATAAGAGCGTGTGAATTTTTAAGGGTCCCTCCATCATACAAAGAAAACAATCACATCAAAGTATTTTTCAAGATTAATACACATTTTTTGAGCTTGAGGTACTTATTTGGATTTGCCAAAACGCCCCAAAATTAATCGTACCTCTTTTTGACGTCATCGCACAAAATGAACTTTCTTTCAATACTATTATATCATATTGCATATTTTAAACTCAATCTTTGTTATCTATCCCTATATAATTATTTATTTCCCTCCCAGTGGTTCGAACAGCAAGGCCCGAGCGTCTGAGCCTTGGCGGCGAGTGGCGTGTGAACGGCGTCGGCCGCAACGTGTCCCATTCGTTCGGCTACGGGCTGCTGGACGCGACCGGCATGGTACGGCTGGCTAAGACCTGGAGACGCGTGCCGCCGCAGAGGAGGTGCGAGCTAGCCGCGCCCAGGATACAGAAGACTGTGCCTTCTAGATCCACTATTGCGTTACAAGTATGTTATTTAAACTTTAAAAAATAATTACTCAATATTTCTTATTACTATTCCTATTACTATACTATACTATTGTGGCAGATTAAAAAAAATATATGATTAAAAAATCTGTCGTAAAAGGAGTAGGTACATAGATAAAAGAGAAATAGTAGGTATTCACTTATAAGGAAATGTATCTGTTAAATAGGTATCGGTTCTAAATGTGAAAAGAATCATGTCGTAACATAGGTAGGCAACTTTTAAAAAATACATAATTTTATAGAGAATACTAGCTGTTTTATATATGCAAAAATTCAAGAAGATTGGTTGAGTAGATAACGCGTGAAAAGGTAACAAACAAACTTACTTTCGCATTTATAAAGTTAGTAGAACTGCGTTCAGTCAAAAGCCACGGAGCGAAGATATCGAAGCGAAGCATACTCGTAATTAGTTTGAAAAATAAAATGTAATGATTTATCAGTTGTTGAAGAGATACGTGCTACAAACCAAAATTAACCTAATATCTCTTTGCAAATGCCTTTGTATAAGATTTCTGATTAAAACAATGTTAATTCTCCTATAGCAACTTGCAAATAAACCGCTTTGTACTTGTTATTATTATAATTAAGCAATCATTAACTGTCGAAGTCCTGTAACGAGATCATTACAGATATACTATCTATCTATCTTTAAATCAAAGTGTTCGTAACAGATCCAGCCCTGCTGTACTAAATTGAATTTGAAATAAGAATCTTATTTTTGAAACCACGTAAATGGGATTTAATAATCATTCGATTTTTGTGATTGAGACTTTAAGATGGGTTTTCTAAAATTAAATAACATTGAAAGTATGTTGAAAATTTTAAAATAACAAAACGAAAGCGAAAAATATGAAACAATATGGCAAGCCCGCATTTCTCCTTTGTTATAACTCTTCAGTGTTTTATAGGTTAAAGTTATCGTGTTTCTTTTTTAATATCACGGCAACTCGAGTGTGAGAAAAATGTCTCATAAGGAAGACGGGCCAATTGTTTCAAACAATAGACAAGCGTCTTTCCGCTGGACGTCTCTTTCGCAAAATGTCATGCTAAAAAATTTGGTCAGTTTCGTAATGTCACATGTGTTTTGAAAATCGTCAAATCAACAGCACACACTGAGTGAGCTTGTATCGTGGATCCGATGGACACAAACACGGGCTGGCACACCCATTGCTGCATGAGTATTTCCCAATTTTTTGTGGATATTTAATTTTATCTATATATCCCTATACCTATAATATAGATAATATTAATTACGTAATTACTATAAATAGTAACTTTTATTGCGGGAGCTGGGAAGGCGCCATAGAAATAATGGCGCTGACCCCCCCCGCGCAGAGTCGTACCTGGTGCAACGAATTTTTCTCGCAATACAGCGAGGGAATGCCGCCAGCATTATGGACACATTTGCACCAGGTGCGTCACGGAGTGGTCTTTTTGAGTTTCTAATATTGTATTGTAAAGTATGTTGTGAATTAATTTATATTTACTTTAATAAATTACGTATTTACTCTAGAAAAAAAAATCATGAACACTATGAAAAAGTGACTACATTTTTGTCTATGTCATTTTGCGTAAATGACGTTCTGCGACAAGACCTACGAAAGCAGAGAGATTCTTGTGCGCTGAATTCTTTAATAAAGCTTTTTAATATCGGTCGTTATCAGCGATGACAAAAATATTTGCGAGTAACCTTCGGTGCCAGGAATTGTTTGAGATTTTACTTTATTGGAAATTGAAGTGTTATAAATAGACGAGCTATTTCAGGTGGTATTTTTCTTTAATCGCAGTCGAGTGTTATTAGATTTCTTAACACTTTACGATTCCACTGAAAGTGTTTCATAGTAAACACATTTTCACCTTGCCTTATGAAATGTTACTTAATGTTTAAGAATCGATTTTGCCTTATGATGAATTTCTATATTTCTGAATCAATGAAAAAACGGAGGTTCGACCTTGCCCACATATTAGGACATTTTTGTTAGCTCACAATTAAAATTACCTAATATTTATCTAAAAATAAAGTAGCGTGTTTCGAGAACGATAGCTATTACCCATTACATCGGCAACGTGACATGTGGTTCGTGTAGCTTAAATGTATAATTTCTCTTCTGCAGTTGGACGTGGTGACGTGCCCGGGCGTGAATTACTTGGAACACGTGCAGGCGCGTGTCACGCTCTCCGCTCAGAGGCGGGGCGACTTGAGAATCAGCCTGACTTCGCCTGCTGGCACCAACGTCACGTTGCTCGCTCCCAGGTAATGAATTGTTTAAGATGCAGATTTTCTGAATTGAAAATTGTCACTCTATTTAACATGTCACGTGAACGTGATTCGCGTCACGTCATGACCAGTAGGGTTGGCATGTCGCAGTGGGCGAAGTGCTGCAATGTGATTGGTTCGCTGCGCTTTAATTCGACTTTAAAAAAATCTGACCACAGTGTCAGCAATAACACACTCGATATGAATGAATGAATTAATAATGTTAATTAATCAAACATATAAATTGTAACTTAAATTACTTAAAAAAATATACATTTATAGAACAACTATTTTAATGAATGAACGAGATATATATTATACATAAACAACAGCGTTAATATTAGTTTGTAAGCATAATAAGGGAAGATGGGGAAATGTGCAACGTTAGTTGAAATTAGTGGCGAACCGTTACCGTCGTGGAACTGACGACTCGTGTCAAAACGCGGCAAAACGCCAGTGTATTTCACAGAAATTGTGACAGTAGGATTATGTTTTTGCATGAAATACTTCTGCTGCTACCTATTTATATTCCCATTTTATTTTTCCAATCCGAATGTATAGTATTGTATAGTATAGTGATAATACTAATAAAAATACACTAATAATTTTAATAGACCATGATAGATAGACTTTGTTTCCGGTGAAGGAAAACATCGTGAGGAAACCTACACACTGGTGACAATTTAAGTTCACTAGCGATTACTTGCCACTAGACTCGTCATGTCAGATGCCTTTAAGCGACTTGAATAAAGTCTGACATCGGTATTAGGTATTAACACACTCGAAAAGAATAAGAAGAAGATTGTGTTTTTTGCCCGAGGATTGTGAATATGTGAATAAATTACAAATATATGTATATGGCCCAATCACACAGATTGAGCTAGCTCTAAAGTAAGTTTAAGACTTGTGATACACTAACTAATGATACTATATTAAACAACATAATAAGACCTATGTCCTCCTCTGTACGTACTCCTCATAATACCTAACAATATTTTTTCGAATTTACAGGAAGTGATTGATAACCTTAGAGTATACTATTGAGTAACAAACAAATAGACTTTCACGTTTATAATTTTAGTTCGAGAGAAGTTAAGTTACTCAATTTCAAATTTGGAATTTTAAACGGTGTTCAAATAATAACATCTTTAGTCTACATAAAAAACGCAAAATTAAAAAAGTTCGTATTACAAAATCAAATCAGCAATTAAATATTTGAATTAAGAATCAAAAATATTCTAGAAAACCCTGAGTCATGGTAGATCTTGATTTCTTTTTGAACGTACATTCGAGATCTGTTAAGAGCCATCCAATCAGAGATCCGTAATCAAGTTCCAATTTTCCGCCAGCCACATGAGTGGCCCCGTGGGTCCACGTGCATCAGCTAACGTTAATTACGTTTAGCGGTTTCTACATTTATTTAGGTGATTATCGCCACTTAGTATGCCACGCCGAACGAAATCCGCTGTAATTTGACTGTTTATGGTTCTATACAAAATTATATTATTATCTGACCATAGATAATATGTGGGGTGGGTGGGGAAAAAAAACTCAGTATGATTGTCGAAAATGCAACAGGGAATACGCTCAGGGATTCGTAAAAAGTTGCGGTTACAATTACAATAAGAAAATGCATAAAGCGTAGACTTAATGCAATATGAAGTTCTCTATCAGTCCACCATTACACCAAACAGAGATAGCAACATGCTGCGATAAATAAACAATAAAATAAAATAATTTACATACTCGTATATCAGATTTGCACCCATATTGTTACAATTGTAATAACTATGTTAAATTTTTACATTTAATTCAGATCAGCCTTGTCTATTTGGCCCCCAGGCGCATCTTATATCATCTTTTTTCGCAGGGCGCACGACTCATCCCGAGCAGGCTTCAACTCTTGGCCATTCATGTCTGTGCACATGTGGGGGGAGTCACCCCTGGGCGTGTGGCAACTGGAAGTGTCCAACGAAGGGAGGTACCAAGGTATGTTACGTACATTATGATTTTTATTCTTGAAGAAGCTGTGTTAAACAAGATATTTGGTAAAACCCATAAGTAACTGTGGATCTTAAAAATATTACTCATATATAAAAATGAAAAAATTTTAAAAATATTTATTCATACACTTACAGAGTGGTAACCAAATAGTTAATTTATATCAAATCGAATACTTAATGGTTTGTCGTTCTCTCTGACGAGCACGATCCTAAAAATTTTACACCTAAATTTTTTTCGTCACTTAAAATATTTTCCAAGTCAAATTCTATGAGGATTTTCATAGGTTGCTAAAATCAAATACAATCCAATGTTAGTAGAACGGACTAGTATTAAGTAGGACATTTTATATAGCTTCAAAGTAGCAAATAAGATAAATTTTCTAGTCTTACGTTACTTGCCGCCACTTCTACATACTCAATTCATCTATCTTAAAGTAAAAATGTATTGTGTTATCGTGAAACTAATCGAATATGCACTCTTAGTATACACAATTTATTTCTTACTTTGTGTACAAGACTATGTTTCTCATTTTAAAGTCTTTCAATCAAACTTTGTTTCGTATTTCAGAGCATCAAATTTTCTTTGATAAAGATCGTAGTCTCAGTAAATAAATTAATTTAATTACGAAACTTTGGCCTCGGTATAAAGAATTTAACTCTATACTAAAATCTCAATTATGAATGTGATATTTAAGAGCAGGCATTACCCATCTGATTAGGCCAAGTCTAATAGGTCATCAATATTTATTATAATTTTGTATATTCATGTCAAAATGAAAGGGTTTTATGAGACACGAAACGACACCAAACTAAAATATCAATAGCTGATATATTTTGTTGCAAACTCCTAAAATATGAAAATCAGTTGGGGTTGATCGAAAAAAGTTTGTCGATTTCGGCGTAAGTAAGGTTGTTTGTATGTAAACTCAATTTCAATACTATAGGTCGCGCAACATTGCAAGACTGGTCGTTAACATTGTACGGAACTAGCACACCCGCTGCTAAAAACGACCCAATCCCGTTCCGAAACCCCGTCAGAAATAAAGGCAACGCGACACGGCCGGTGATGGTACAGTCCGGCCGGAAAAACAAAGGAAAAGCTGTGTCAATAGTGCCGACGTACACTGTCGGACTGGTCAAGCGAAAGAAGAATAAGAATTCGAAAAATCAGAATAGGAACCCCAAGCAGAAACAAGGGCGGCCTGCGACGCGCTCTCCTATCGAGAGCACGACTGTTACAACGACTTCGTCAACGCCTGATCTAAGCCTTAATTTACGGGGGGACTTAACCGATCCCTTGTCTGACGCGAGGGGGAGGAAGATGTCGAATCTCTTCGAGCAGTATCCGAAAATCCAGCGCATATATCCAGCGCCCCTGCGAGCGAACGGTATAACTGCATGTATTATATCGTGGAAACGTCCTGTGGTAGCGTTTTATTTGGCCCCTAGTTTAAGCCTGCACATCAATTACCTTTGTTTCGGCCGACGCTCTATGCATGGTGTGTTTGCATTGTTTAAAATTTATTCCGTAGGTACTGAAAGTTTATTTAATAGAAGTGTTCGTTTGGAATTCTCGTTTCAGCTGAGCAATTAACATAGACAGGACGCTAATTTCGTTTGCGTGAATTTTACTTTTTTAATTTCGTTTATTGCTTTGTAGTATGCTGCCACTCATTAATTTGTGCACATTATGCCTTTTAAAATGATTGTTTCGTTGTTGTATTAGTGTATTCTGAAAATTTATGTTATTTTATTTTAATTTGTTTATAAGTAAATAATTTCGATAAATATGTAACAAACTATAAATTTTTTGAAGAAGTAAATTCGATTTATTTTTCAAAGTACTCGTAGGTACCTAAGAAAAGGACCAGAAATGTGAAAGAAAATGATTATTGTACAAATCGATAAAGAACCAGATGTAAATATACTGGTTTTATCTATTAGAAAACAATCTGTTTGATAGGTATTCTGAATATTATATTTATATATTGTATTGTATGATATTTTTTTGCAAAATGAAAAAGTCTTGCAATTTTATTTCATAATCTGAAAATTTTTTTTTTCTGATTTTTCATAAATATCTAACTGTATTATTAACGCGACCCCTTTTACTCAGAAGCCGGTCCCCTGACACAGTGGGAGCTGATATTCTACGGCACGGAAACCCCCCCTCAAGAGTCTGACACCTCCTCGGAGGCCAACCCTTTGGGGACCCACGCCGGCCCCCCTGTGACGTCATGGAGTGGCAACAACAACGACATCGACGAAGATGTACCTTTAGTCTGGCAGAATTCTAACACGGTGAGTATAAAAAATAGAGTATATAGAGTAAATAGAGTATAAAATCCTACAAAAAAAAAAACAATTGAAAATTCTCATTCCACTTATAGGTAAGAGTGGGTTGCACTTGATATTGATCTTTCAGATTATGTGGTGTTGAATTCACCATCAGGTACTTATGGTACATACTTATCATTGTGTAATATTTCGATAAATGCATAGATATTTCTGATTTTTTTGTTAAATTAAGTCTTATTCTATTATTTATTTATTTAAATTTATTGTACAAAATATAATTCATTCTATAGCTTCTGAGGAGGAGAGGAATCTAGTCTCTATGGTATGGGAGTAGTTAGAAAAAGAGTAACTGTATCATTGTCTAACTTTTACTTAACTGTTGTAACTATTTTCATATCGGTTCATGTTTGAATTAGTATGAATATTTGTGCATAAAATGTATCATTTACATATATAACAAGAAGAAGATAACAAGAAATTAAATAATAATTAATTAAAACTACCTAAATGTTTAATATTACCTTTATATTATAACATCCATACTAATATCATAAATGCGAAAGTCTGTCTGTCTGTCCATCTGCCTGTTCCGCTTTCACGGCTAAAACACTGGACCAATTTTTAAGAAGTTTGGTATATATGTAGTTAAAGACCCTGGAATGTAGGCTACTTTTTTTCAAAAAAGTAGCCTACATCCCACCCCTTAATGACTACAGTAGGGGGTGAAAGTTTGTATGAAAATCATGTCTGTTCCGCTTTCGCAGAGAAATTCACGCGGGCGAAACTGCGGGCTAAAGCTAGAATTACATATATAGATCCTTTTGCTAGTTTCGGAAGTTCATTTATAATTATGTCTTGAATTTCCAAAAAAAAACAACATATTATTGTTCAAAGAATTTAGATTCCGTAAATTCAAATTGAACTAGACACCAATTATAATAGATTATAACTAACAATCCTGCGAAATCATACTTGGCCAGGAGTTCAATTGGAAATCACTATCTCAAGTTAGTTAATTATTAATCTCAAGTTAATAATAATAATTATTTTTAGGTCGATGATGATAGTCCCGAAGCACCGCAAATTCCCATCGAAGCACCAGGGGGCCAGAAGTTTATTGGGAGTGACACCAGCAGTGGCTGCAACACTTACAGCTCCCAACCAGTCCACCACTGCATAGGTTTGTGCCTCTTCCTTCTCCTCTTGCTATCCTATGTCCCGACGCGTCTACCCCAGAGCCAAACCCAGCTAAATTCGTCTAAACATTCATTTAAGAGCGACTGTGAACTAACTGCTAACATAAGCTTAGAATTAAGAGATAATAGGCCACCAAGAGCGCCATGCTTACCATCAATACAACCCTAGTACTAAGTTATATTACCAATCAAAATTGTATATTACGTGTGATTCTGGATACATTCGAATGGTACTGAAAATAATTGGCATGTGAGTCATCGATGTAATTTTTTTCGCAAAAAGGCTATGATTATCGTATATTAATTTTGTGACATTGCAACTCAGAATCTCACGATATTTTCGCCATTTTGATTAGGATGATATAACTGCCACTGTTACTGTAAACGCCGTTGACGGCATGTGATTTAGTTAAAATTAAAATAAGTACAATCTGTTATTAATATCGTATTTTAAGTTACTTCGTGTGCGTAATCGGTAGATATGGTTTTTGAGTTGTCGGAACTGGGTGTACTAGTAACATTATTTTATAGATTTATTACCATAACGACACTTATTTATTCATTTTTTTTGAAGCTACATTCCTATATTAATGGTTTTTAAATGTATATAAAAATGTGTATTTAAATATTTTATAGCCATGATTGGGTACAATTTGGTATTTTCGAGTATAATAAATTATCAGTAAAAGAATTTCTTCCAAAGAAAAGCAAATTTTTTTATAATTTTTATCATTTATCACTAATTGAGCTATCCATATTATAAATTAACCGATCAAGAAAATAATAATAATAATTTAATGATTTTCATATATCAAAATAATGTTGCTAGTTTCATAAATGTTGTTAGAACCAACATTATGGATTGTGGTACGTTATAACATTATTATAATATTATATCTATACATTTTAGATTTATTTCTATTCATAATTTTATATAAAAATATACACGTGAAGTTACCCCAGACATGTCTACGAAGTTTCAAGCGATGAACAAATGATGTAGAAAAAGTTACATTTAAATTGTGTAAAACGTCTTATTTCTATAATAAAAATATACTGCTGATTATCTAATTTATTTGTCATTTGTTTAGATCAATCGATTTTAAAATATTTTCTATAAATAAGTTCACAATAGCATCATAATGAGATGTAAATATATCTTGTCTTCTAGTCCGAAGATTCAATTACGTATTTTTAATTTTTTAAAACAAAAATGCACATTTGAAATAGTAAAAGTAGGAGATATTACTTAAAATGTCGCGTAAGAAAATAATACAAATAAAAATAAAATCATAGAATCGAATGAACTTTTCTAGGTTTTTAATAATAATAATTCGGCCAAAAATTAAGTGGCAGCTTTTTCGTTTGGTCAACATTTTGTGTCACATGTTATGTCATGATAAACATTTATTGTAAATTCACCTTATATTGGCGTTCGGGTATTGATGAGCTAGTGACCAAGTGCAATTACATTAAATAATAATGTATATTTACTATTCAAGTTAATAACGTCCATTTTGATCGAGTAAATTGCATAAACTTAATTGAATGGTGGACATTCTAGAATTTATAAACAGTGAAGTAGTTTCAATTTTAAACTCTAAATAATAAGCAACATTTTATAATTAATAATAGTTCAAAATAAAACTTATTGAAGTACTTAACATCATTTTGTTCTTCTAGTCAAAAAAGTTCTAGAAAATAATCATGATTATTTACTAACATTTTTTTACAAGAACTTTCATCATGTACAATTTACATGATTGATTTTGAGATATTTTTCTGATAAAAATTTAATGAGTTTATCATATGAAATATAACAATAACAACTAGGCCCTTTTTGCTTAGAAATAATATTGACATTTTTTTTGTTTACATTCTTTTTTTCTTCTATATTTATTTATGTTACATCCATAAATATTATGATAGCTAAATCTAATTTAAATAGTCAATGTGTGGAGATGATATTCGAACAGTTAATTTGTCCCATTAACTTAGCTATATAATGTACTCATAAAAGCATTTATCTTCTTGGTTTAAACGTTATTTATTTATTATTGTAATATTAGATAGGGGAATTAATTTTATTATACTTAATTATTATTACGTACCATGATTTTAATTTATGTATACGTTTTGGCGAAAGTAATAGGTATATATCAGGCTGTTTAATTTTAAAAAAATCGCCATTACGTAATAATTATAATTATTACAAACATACATATCTGTTATACTAGGCTTCAAAGTTATATATGTTGAATTATCGCCTTTGTTATGGTCTGTTTATCGACTCATGGTTCAACATGACAGCTGTCATGTTGATCAGTATCTCATGTGTTCCATTTTTTAATCGACTGTTCAAAAATCAAATAAATTAATGATAAAAGTAATTACCCTAATAGATTAAAATCGAACAAAGAAACAACCGAAGTTTCAATAAACAGCCTGAAAGGTAAGAGTGAATTTTTTAAATCATGAACCATCAAAAAATTAACAGATTTATTATCAGAATAGTATTGAAATAAATTTAATTCTCCTGACAGCTGTCAAAATCCATGTTGCCATGAACAGAGTATTAAACACATACGTAGTGACAACTTCGATGTTAAGTGTAGATTATAATAACAATTGCGTATTGTGGTTGTGATGATAGCAGAGAACGGCAATCCATTTAGCGTGTTAAGCTATTTATACACGATTGTAAATATTAAGTAGATATGTATGGGTATAAATATATTTGGAAACTTGTACAAATTGCTCAGAAACATGTAAATTGAAAACGACTGAAAGATCACGATTTCACATCGACTGGTAGTTAAATGTAAATTAATTAATAGGAATTAATTTAGCAGGCCTTCAATATTGAGACGACGATATGCCCGTCTGTCTGCCCGATAATGTAGGGGAAGAATGAAGAATCGATGTCCTTCTCATGCGATGATCTTCTCAATCCGTACTTTTTCGTAACAGCAATATGGGTAACTACTTAAAACAAACGGTTACAGGCATGGAGTCTATAATGGCCTAAAACACCTCCAGTACAATATGTAGTATTCATAATGATTGCTTAAAAAATGATTACCTATGGCTTTAACTATCTCTCGATGTTTCAGAAATCGCTAAGCTCATTTTTATAACACTTTGTTGTATAAACGTAAAAATGTTCATCGTAATTGGAGTTAGGTAGCTGCCCCCTCGTAATTATGTAAATGTTGATGCATAATTTGTATATATTGAATCTGATGTGACGAAAATCATAATAAAACGATCTTTTATTACAAAATTCATACAGATTTTTATTTGTTTGTATTTATTTGAAACGAGTCTTGTCTCTGGTGTCATTTAATAAGTTGTAGCAGTTAGTCACACCTCGATTTGTTTTTGTTGTTATTTTGTTTTTCACTAGCATAATATAATTTTATGTATATTTTAATTGTTGTGCATGCCTGCTTAGCTTTGTACGTGCTTTCTTTTTAATTGAATAACTCGCTATGGAAACTTATTTTAACATTAAAAGTAACATCTTATTTGCTTCAAGGCAAAAATCACTGCTTTCTATATAGTTCATTGTCGTTGCCTTTTCGTGTTTCGTAGGATCACAATTTAGTTACTCTCTGATTTCATTTAATTTTGAACACTCTCTTGCGCATGATTTTGTGTTTGTTTTTTTTTGTGGTTTGTCTTATATTTATCAGTAACAAAATTATTTGAGATCAGTGACAAGATTCTATCGATACCTTTTCCAACATTTCCGTTTCCATCTATCCTATGACATGGCATCGCGTCGCAGTACATACTTCGAGCTGCGAGGCATCATTCTGCTGGAGCGCTACTGCATGGACACAGGTGCTGGGTGGTGAAGGACTATCACTCTTTTGTTTATGTAATTAAATATCTTTATCTCTTTCTTTCACTAGAATGCGCCAAGGGTTTGCACTTGTACGACGGTCGGTGCTACGATCGTTGCCCGGAGGGCACGTACGCCAGCGAGCTTCTTACGCAAAGGAGCTCAAGAAGACGCAATCTTACTTACTATTCAGAGGGACTATTGTCTGCAACGAAACGCCAGAGCACTGAAACTGTAAATCCGGCAGCGTTCGAAGCTTTAGACATGGAACCTCAAGCCAATCTGGCTAAGTCCCCCTTGACTTGTTATCTGTGTCACTATTCCTGTGCGTCCTGCTCTGGGCCTCGCGATGATCAGTGCCTGTCTTGCTCAAACGATGCTCAACTGTTCAATGGCTCTGACGTCGAAATCAAAATCTATTGTTATTCTAATTCCGTCCTGTCGAAGCTGTCAGACGCTCACTGGCATTCCAGACTCAACGTGATCTTATCCATCATACTATTCACATTATCTTTTATCTTCCTCTACTTTTTAATAGCTTTCGTCATTAAGAAGTGCGGTGTGTACTGCCGTGGATCGCACTATAATTCCAACATCAACATAGCGTATAACAAATTAGCTGATGATGAAAAACATCAAAGTGCTGTGGAGATTGAAGATGAAATTAAACAGGCTTTAAACGATTTCAGTGAGAGCGAGTCAGAAGACGACTTGAATTTATAGCATTTAGTCAAATTCCCTCGAAAATATTACGAATTAACCGATCAATTGAGTGTTAGTGATTAGGCTAATAAATGTGTAGGGCTCGCATTGTGATATCACTAGAACCGTCACAATTTTTTAAAAATAAATTCTAGATGAACGGCGGAGAAAGGAGATTGTTAAAATAGTGACGTTTTGATACTCGTACAAAAATCGGTTTGGTTAGTTTTTAGGTAAGCTGTTAATTCATCCAAAGATAATTATGTAATTTCTAAAAGTTAAATCTTGAAATTGATGGCTGTAGATTTATTTCTCTCTTTATCTTCGAGCTGTTCGACATTTAATTTCTCATTTCAGTCATAAATAAATAGAATAGATTATATTAAGAATATATTTTTGATGAAACTTTATTATTTTCGATGTGATTTTTTTAATAGATGCATTTGAAATTTAACTTACTTGCATTCCATTTAGAACACCAGGTTCTTTAGATATTAAGCGAATAATAAAATAAAGCGAAAACCTTAGGTACCTACATTAATTTGCTCAATATTATGTAAAAGATCGTAAAGATTCATACTTTTTGTAAATTACATTATATTTGTAAGCACATGCACGCTCTTCACGCTTTATAAATGGCAAAACGAGTAGACAAGACGTGCCAATTTTATTCTGCAGAGAAATATTTCACGCGGACGAAGGTTAGGACAGAGGCTGTGCTGTACAATTCATGCTTAATTGCAACTCAATGGCGCACTTTTAATTTTTTTTAAAATGGCCTTCATAACAATTTAATTTTCTTTATGTTTTTTTTAATTTACCTACCGCTTTTTACTTGCAGTAATATTCTTTAGGACCAAAGAATTAGACTTCGAAGAAAAAAATGATGATAATGAGTATTTTACAAATAAATCAGAAAAAATATTACATAACAAATAAAAGTAGTCTTAACACATTATTTATTGTGATTACGACACAATTATAATATTTTTTTATTTACTTAAAAAACATGACATTTAGGATTTGTGATTTGTTGTAACTATTGATATTCAGTCAGGGCAAGTTTTCAGGGTAAAAAAAAATAGAAACTTTGTGTTTTTTTAAAATTAGGACTTTTCTAGTTATTTTATTTTTTTCAACATGAGCAAAGCCATTTTTATTATTATTTTAAATGATAATTGTAATTTTTATGCATTGGTTTATTCCTTAACATAAAATAATTTTCATAAACTATATGGCATAATGTAAGTATACCTGCATATATACATATATATTTTACTCAAGTTGCCATTTGTATGTAGATACTTACTCAAAACAAATCGAAATTTGTAAATATGTTATGTAAATAAACGAGTTCCTATTTTTATCTGAAGTTTGATTTATCATCTACTATATATAACTAGTGATAATAAAAATAAAGCTAAATAGGTACCTATAATATCAGGACACGTTACACAGATTGAATTAGCCTAGCGTATAATAAATTAAAATTACTTATCGACGACTTTAGTTTCGATAACTTTAACCCGTGGCGAATTTCAATCAATTGGAGTAGGTTACATGTACTGTTGAGTGTATATTATTAGTCTTCAAAGGGTATTATTAAGTGAAATCTTGGTATAAACGCGTTTGCAAGCGATCAATAAAGCTAACGTGTCGGTCGGATAATCGAAGACGCCCTGTTGACACTGATAGATATAACTACTGGATATGACATTTCTCTTTCTGTCCTCTCGTGTTCCCGGTTGCATTCGGGACTGCGTCGCCACGAAGCCCGAGGTCAACCCTTTTTGGGAATGCTATTGTTGCCTATCTATTAAGGCTATGAGTCCTTTTGTTTCCTCATCCGACTTCCACGGGAGGATACGTAGGATCTTATTTTAGGGCGGAAACACACGCCATGACCACAAAATATATAAAGTACATACAACTCAATTTTATTAATCTAAGAAATTAATGTGATTAGCCTAAATTCATCCCCATTAACAAGGATAAATTCACATCTTTTTGCATTAAGTGCTTAGGTGCTTAGGCTCATTTACCTAGAATGAATTTCTTGATATGTTGTTTAAATCAGCCAGTTCTAGTATACTGACATCATTTCAAAACACGGCACCCTAAAATCGCGTCACCTTCGTAACTGGAGATTCTTCTCAAAAATACCAATAATTACGCAGGGGAGAAAATATCGTTGGCTCCCCTCACATCGCTCCGTTACATGGCCATTTTATTTTGTGCACGTGAATTTTCTTTGCAGAAGGAATTCTTATTATCCCTCGCCGAAAAACTAGACATATTATAGTTCTTGTGTGTTTGTGGTATCATAGCTCCCAAACTGACCAATTCTATTTCTATATTATAGGTGTGTCACACATGTCTTTATCAATTTTTAAAAAAATTAAAACAATATTTCTGGTGTGGATCAAACCCACGTATACGGAGTCCTAATTCTTACAGGTTCGATCCTAGCTCGAGTCAGATTTTTTCTGTGAATGAGAATACATATTCTCATGTCAACAAAATAGATGAATAATAAGGACCAACAATTAAAAAATACCGATCAACAAAAAATAATAATAGTGTAAGGAAAACATTTTTAAACAATTTTATATAGGTAAATAAATACCTATTGTTGGAAATAGCAACATTTTAGCAGTGTCTATGACCTTTGTCTTTGGACAAATTTCCCGCGTGCTCTCCCTCTCTCGCTCTCTCTTCCCCTCTTTTTCTGGACGAATACACGCATTTCATCACCTCCAGACCTTTTAATTACATCAGCCCTATTAAATACAGTCCTATTAATATTTTCATCCATTAACATCTATTACCTATTTTATTTTTACTACAAATAATAACGGCTTAAAAATATATTCAGTCAGCGTAAGTATTTGAAATCTGCTTGAATTCCAGCCTTGCGCTTGCTTGAATGAAAATCGAATAGGAGAAAAAGATGGGGAGGTTAATTAAAATGGTTCTGTATATTGTTCGTTAATGAAGTCTGTGTTTGTTTGTTCACTCCTGCTCAGTCCACTAGGAGTCAACAGCACATCGACCTGAGCAAATTCGCCCCTATTACCATCGCCTAAAGGTCCATACTGGTCAACTTGACCATGTGAGAGTAACTTGCCAACACGGTCATTTGAGTGGCGTTCAGTTTTTAATTAAAACTGTATTGCAATTTATATTTTAAAGTATTTTGGGCCTCTTTTTCTGTACCGCAAACAATCTCTCTTACTTCTTTTGTGTGTCTAATTTTATTCAAGTCACCTAAAGACTTGACTTACAATACAATATTGTACCTAAGTAAGTACACACTTTAGGTTAAAGGTTAAAGTATAGGTACTTTGGTTTTATGACTAACAGGCTAAAACTTAAGCATATAAGTACTCAAAGTTACTTTGAGTTAAATCGTAAGGTGAGGTAACTTTATTTGTTCAGTGCCATTAGTAACTGTGCACAAAATTTAACGAGTGCTAATGTCCCCTCATCGCGTAACAACAATCCCGAGATCCTGATCATCGGTTCCACTCGAGTCTTCCGACTCATTAACTTTCTATAATCGACTCGGATCTGTATCCGATGTCCCGCCAATACGCGTGACCTATTTTCTTGTCCACGTCTTTTATTTACTAAAGCCCCAAGCACACGCGCGCCGTAATCGTTTCGCGTGTTTCGTGTGACAAAACAAACTTCCTACTCCCAATTTACAGACTGCTTCATGTTTGCAAAGGTTTACTTGTAAATATATTAGGTTTAGTAATGCAATTCACCTAAACTGTATTCGATGTAGCTTGTCGAGTTGCTTCAACAAATAATATCATATCAGTCACAGTAAATAAATAAATGGGCAACATTCAACGACCCACCGACCTTACACCGAACACAAGCACAGAAACGGACACAAACAAATACAATATACTTAACAAAAATAACATATATATATACATACAATGGTATTAGATATAAACATTATTACCAACGGTGAATTTACGAGATACCAAGAGAAATACACGAAGCCATTCGGTGTTCGCGGACGTTTGCGCGCGAATCTATCTGGGGCTTAGCGAGTAAATTATGACATTTATTTTAACCAAAAACTAGTCTATCTGAATTTATGAGTTTACACAGGATGTATGTATGGACCTCGCATATATTGAGTTAGCCCTAAAGTAAGTTCGTGACATGTGTTATGGGATGCATTTAAATATTTTATTTTATACACGAGCAACTACAGGCTATTCATAAGATAGGTATATTATCAAAAAAACCTACTCCTACCATTTAGTTATCCATCACGATCACTCACAAAGGACGCTCTAATCATAAATCACTTTATCACATCAGATTTAGCAGACCATAAAAGATATCTGTCCACCTAAGCACGAGCCTGGATATAAAACAAGTCGTATAAGCCTATCTCTTGAGCCTTTTTTATAGAGCTCTTATAGAGCCGGCCTTTATAGAGCCATTGGTGGCGCTTGACGAGAGTGGAAATCCGATTATGTATATAATGTAGGCTCCTCACTATCGCCGAACTTGGACAGATGCTGACTCGAATGCATGAACATTGCATACTTTGAATGATTGCTTTTATTGTATTTGTATATAGAATCCGCAAAAGTTTGCCGAACTGTTCGCGGATAGTGTCGAGCCGGCATAACAAATGCGAAACTATGTCTTCGTGACAGCGCCTCGTATATCCCCAACTGACTAAATGCATCATTCAGAAAAGAGTTCTTAATTAATTAGTACATTTAAAAACCTAACTAATGTTCAGGCTGAGAGATATCAAAATGTAAAAGAATATGTTTCCTTCTTTCTAACAGTAATATATTCCCGACTTCGCTGGGGTGGAACCTGGTCACTTAAGGATATGCTTACATAATATAAAACAAAGTCCTATGCCGCGTCTGTCTGTCTGTCTGTCTGTCCGTTAAACTCATAAACTACTGCACGGATTTTCACGCGGTTTTCACCAAGAGATAGTGTGTTTCTTGAGAAAGGTTTAGGTGTATAATTTATTATATTTTTACCCGAGCGAAGCCGGGGCTGCTAGTAAAAAATAAATAACAACCTACTTTCAGATCTATTGAATAGATATATAATTTCATCAAAATCGGTCAAGCCGTTTCGGAGAAGTACGATAAATGGTAACTAAAACTGTGTCACGAGAATATTAAATATAAAGATGGATATAACAACATGCTATTATACAAATGTTCCTCATATAAAAGAATATGAACGTAATATATGTATATCTGTAATATATGTGTGTAATATATGTATGATAGAAAGATTGTAACAGTGATATATTCAGTTTCTTTTATTGCCTCACGGAGCCTAAAGAGGCCAAGGGCGAACAAAATTGGTTGAATCCACTCGTGGATGCCAAGATATCGCGTCGGCTACGATTTATGTGGATTGTGCGATAGTTAATTAAGCATATCTACTGAGGAAACTAGTTTTCTGACGACCTCTGTGGCGCAGTGGTAAAGATTTTGCCACTGGACCGAGAGGTCCCGGGTTCGATCCCCGGTCGGGTCATGATGGAAAATGATCTTTTTCTGATTGGCCTGGTTCTTGGATGTTTATCTATATATATAATTGTTATAAAATATAGTATCGTTGAGTTAGTATCCCATAACACAAGTCTAGAACTTACTTTGGGGCTAGCTCTATCTGTGTGATTTGTCCTAGTATATTTATTTATTTATTTTTATCATGAACTTCCTATTACTATAGGTCACTTGTATTTAGGAAAACCGTATGGAATGGATTCAGTTTTCTATTGGCTATTTTACTGGGTAAAAAATAAATTGCACAAAGGTATTTAAATAATCAAATACGATATGCACTCAATGTGACTTTTGGTCTATTTTATTTATCAGTTTTTAATTACGATTTACTATTTTTTTGTTGTGATAAAAGTCTAATAGGTATGTTTTTTTACTCTGAAATTTTGACGTCACAGAATATCGCTATCATATAAGTTCCATATATATTTTTGTTTTAGATAATAGAAAAAAAGAAACCTAATTTGACTAGTAAGAAAATATGCTATTATCATAAAAATATTTATAACAATAACACGGTGTAATAAAGAGTAGCTAATGTTAGCATTGGTCTGTCTGTTACGCTTTCACGACTAAACCGATGGACCTACTTATAGTAGTACCAACAGTACCTACTTACGAAATAATCCTATAGGAGTCAAATTCAATGATCTAGATTGACGTGTGCAATGCTTAAAAATAGATAAATATTCTGAATAACTATTTTCAATTTCACTAACATCTAGCTAGGTACATGAAACTTAAATAGAGAAACCCGGGAAAACCCACGAACCCAAGGCGTAAATCCATCCATAATGGTTCCAGATATTGACGTGTGTGACGTCACACGATAAGAATATATATATATTTACTGAATAACCTTTTTAAGTATCGGAGTATCGGTAACATCTTCACAAAACTTAAATAGATAAATCCAAAGAAACATTTCTAATTTTCTGCGCGGCTGCCTTTTTGCCAGTTTTCTTGGAATATATTAACAGAATAGTAATTGGGTTTGAAACAACTTAGTTCTAACCGCCATTTTCTATCGTAAGAGTATATGTTGTTGTTTGAAGAATGTAGTTATCTGCACTGATACATAAGAATATTTAAGTAAATAGAAATTAGAAAATTTAACCGAAGTTGCTGACATCATCTGCTAGAAAAGAGCTTACAGTTTCCAAACGGCTAAACGCACATTTACAAACATAGCTAAGAACACTAGATTAAATTGTCTTTTAAAAAAATTAACTTAATCCGTTCAGCCGTTGAACTACGCCGCTGCTACGATGCCACGGACAGACATACAGTTTCATAACTCTTCTTCTGTCGTCGGGGGTTAACTTAAAAAATACCGATAATTGAAGACACGGTTGTCTTATAATCTTATAATATCTTAGAAATATATTCCGCTGTATTTTCAATTGAGCTCAGTCTATTTAATTATCCTGTGTCCAAACTAAGGCTTTGGAGCCTGACACGCACCGACTGATCTATGTGTGACATGGGTACGATTTATTGTGTCGACGACACGTCAAAAATGGTACTTGTATTATTTTATGATAAAAACTTTGGTAAATCCAGTACAAATGTTAAAAATAAAACTATTTGTTCTAAGGTTATAATATATGTATATTGATACTATTGTTTGCTATGAATAAGTTTAAAACCTATCTTATGAGTACTCTATCGTTACAAAGAATAACAAGTTTCAACAATATAGCTCTTATAGTTTCGGAAAAAAAGTGGTTATGACATACGGACGGACAGACAGACAGACATGACGAATCTATAAGTGTTCCGTTTTTTGCCATTTGGCTACGGAATCCTAAATACTACCGAAATTCACAAAATAATGTATTTTAAAATGCGGGTACATAAGTTAATAACGCTGCTTTCAAACTAGAAAATTATTTACCAACTAGGAAATTAGTGAAAGAGAGAAGTTAATTCCTTTTAATTTACTTCGTGTTAGTGTAACTTCATCGAGTTGGGCATCGATAATCGAATTCCGATCTCTCGATTAGAGCAAGCGGTGTGTAAAATGGATGTCAAGATTTCAACAATAAACTTAGCTGGAACGTAGGGTTTAATAAAATAAGTAAAACAAATGAATAATAAGACCCATTGCATTGACGTCAAAATATTATGGGATTAAATTTTATTGCATATGCGAATATTGTATGAATAAAAGAACTTAAAAAAATGTTATAATATAATTATTGAACCTATGCACCAAGTTATGTTGAAGGAGCATTTATTTATTATTTATCTACTAGGAGCCCGTTCCGGCTTCGCTTGGGTAAAAACATAAAGAATCATACACCAAAACCTTCCTCAGAAATCACACTATATATTGGTGAAAATCAGTGCAGTAATTTTTGAGTTTATCACGAACAGACAGACAGACTTTGTAGCACTTACTTTACTATTTCGAATCAGTGTCATCACGCGCTTTTCCTCGTTCCTACTTTTCGTTCTCCACTAGTTCACTAGGCATCTCTAATTGTCAGGCGTGTCTTCACCATTCCATTATAATTTTAATATCTATATTGAGCCAGTATTTTTAAGCAGATTATTTGAATAAAGAAATAATGTTTGTATGTTCTAGTTTCAAAACACATTGAATGTAAATCATGATCGACTACGGGAATTGAAAGCTGAAAAGTGCCAAGCACAGGCGAGTACAGAAATCCCCCTCGAAATGCTTTCAATATCTCAATCCCGAATCTCACAGCGTCCGGGTTTGTATGGAATTTGCATATTTTCAGGATTTTTCAAAAGGAAATAATTGTATTGCCGTGTTTCTACTCTTCAACCGCCGCGCGCCATTATTGGGCACTCGCGGGTCATGCTTCTAAAATAGCTGAATACCATTTTTATATTGAGATTATAAATTTATATCCGCATATTTTCGTTTTTGATGCGGATTAAATTGAACTGAGTTGCATTTTTGCTGGTCGATATTTTTTGAAGAGTGTTACTTAGCTAAGTAAGATATCTTTCGATACAGTTTATTATTGATTAGGTTAGTCGCCGTTTTCCGATGTATTCGGGGCTGTGACGCCAGAAAGCCAGGTGTCAGCTAAAAAATCAACGTTAGTATAGTAAAAAGTCAGTATAGTTATGCATTATTCAATTGCATTTATCCTACAGAGCTCTCCTGTGAATAGAATAAGTACGTATAATATGTCACCCACAACAAATTGGCATAAAAGCATTTTATGATAGTTATCTCTTAAGCTATAAATATTTAATGCATTCCCTTTACTTTTGCTGTTTAAAAATTGAGATAGTTTTTTTTATATGAGGGCAAAAAGGATAAGTACAGTCAGGATCAGATAAAAGTAACCAACAGTAAGTTGTAACTAAGTTATTTGTTTTCTTTCAACCCACCCATAATTCAGGCTTGTTTGTCACCAACCGTGACATACATTAATAATTTTTTCCAATGAATTTTTCTAACACTACAAATAAAGAAATAACAACCCGTAAAATAAAGAAGAACTAGGAAAAAATGCGAATCTTTTAATATAATATTTGCCTTGTAAAGAATTAAACAACGGATATCTCGAAATTCACGGAAAGGCTTTAACAAAATAACATTCAGATGGCTGTATTTTACGACAAATAACGTTTTATTGCATTTCATACTGCGGTCGCAACTCTGAATGCAATATTGCACTTTCAATATGCAGTAGTAATATTCTTCTATTCGTCTTTGGAATTATATTATGCTACAAGGCCTTCAATATCTTTATATCTCTTGTCTTCGCAAGTTTCCGGTTGCGTCGAGGATGTGACGCCGCGAAATCCGTGGTTAGCGTAAAAAATAACCCAAAATTTTGAAGATTCAGCTTTGTTTTCACAACAGGCCTTGTGCTAGACGTCGACCCTCCTTGGGAATGTTGTTTTCTACCAGCTACATATGCCGTGTGTCGAGTCGAGTTGTACGATATCCACGGAAAAACATTTCTCACTTTTATTTGATGGATTTCGTTACGACAGTTACAGGCTGATTTTTCCAAAAACTACTTATTTCGTGCCTAATTTGTTTTTGCACTCTTTTTGAATGGAGTCCATACCTTCAATGACTATTGGCAACGGTTTTAATACAGGCGTGTTTCAGCTAGGTCAGTATCTACTGACCTGGATGAATAAAAACACGCCAAATAATATCTATTAATAGATATACCGATATCAAATAATATTGGAAACATACCGCACAAACTATACTCAAGACGCAGTTCCCAATCCAATACAAGTTTACAGATTCTGAACTTAGCGGAGTAATTGCTGCGTTGTAGTTCCGATCATTGCACTATTGAAACTTAGCTAGAATTGGTTTTTGGGTGTTTTTTGTATAGTACCTCTATTGATAACCTCTATATGCGTTGCCGATTTTAAAAAGTAATTGTTGAGTGTGAAACTAATTGTTTACTCAACGGTTATCTGAAGGATATACCAAGGATAGGATATATTTTTTGTAGTAGGTATCTATATACCTAGATTACTATTAATCTACGACTAATTTTTATACTACCATATAAGGTAAACAAAGAGTAATTAACTATGATTTTTTCGTGGAAGTCGTTAAGTCAAATCATAAGCCTTTATTCAAAATAAAAAAAGTTCGGTTTCTTGTTATCGCTAACTTTTGGGTCGGACATGTTGACCAACTTCGAGCATTTGAGCTACAACATATTTTTTGGTCCAAACTTCGTGAAACAAGGACGCTAATTGACTGGACGGAACCTCGTTATTTATAACAAGAGCCGATTTTTTGCCGCATACGTTACGTCCACCAGATAATACTAATAATATCTAATAAACGCCATTTTTAAGTTAATACTCGTAAAGTCCGAGTCATTTCTAGAGCGTTCACCACAAAGATAAATAATTGTACTATCCGACAATAAAATAATTAATATGTACCAGGGTACATTTTACGAATTATATATATATTTTGGACATGATTCCTCCCTCAAGAAAATTGACGTAATTATGATGGTCTAAACAATGATTGAATTCCCTGGCAATATCAAATACCAAATTGCAACTTCTTCAATTTATATTCTAAAATTAAACAATTGTTTTATTAACTTTTCGAAACAAATACACGTTTCGTTAAATTCTTCAAAACTTGGAAATTATTCGAGATATTTATTTATCTGTAAAGAAGCTTTGATTTATGAGCTTCAACTTTGAAGTTGGGATGAAAGTGCTAAGAAATTAATCAAAAATTAATTTGAATAATTTCAAAAATTTGTATATTCGTGAGTTTCGGTTATAGCGCGCAAAACGACTTTAGTTTTATTTATTTATGTACCTATAGTATGTATATATATTCTTGCTTTAATTATTTAATCGACGAGTCTTTATGTCCGTGACATAACAAACTTCAGAAGTGCCGCCTGCGCTGGTACGGCCACGTCTTGCGTAGACCGGCAAATTACGTAACAAATGTCTGGCTATGCCGCTCCCGCCTGGCCCTGGTATAGAGGGGATGCAAATCCAAGACATCACCAAGGATTTATTCTGACAACTAAGGATGCCGACGACCGTGCGAAGTGAATACGAAAAAATAGGAAAGCGGATCCGGGGCTCCAACACTCAACGGCTGAGGAAAAAACTGCGAATACGCTCAATCATAATAACCATTTCCTTGTTTCGCTGCCTACTATAAATATTATATTATTATCTTTTTCTGGCTTCAAGCGTAGCGGCCAGTCGTAAGTTCACAACCAGATTTTTAATTACGTGTCGTGGACCCTGGGAATTATGGCGTCACAATTTGATGAAAAAAGGAACACGCAGGGTTAATTATGAGCAATAAACCTATTAAAACATTATATATCTATCAAAACAGTAAATTAAGATAGAATCGGCCAGCCAAGTCGGTCGGTGACATTAATTATAATTAACTACATACTTAGCTCCAGCGTTGTTCTATCATTAAGCGCATTGAGACCAACTTAATTTCTCATTTTAGCAATGGCGCGAGCTGAAAATCCAATATACAATGTCAATATTTACTTAGCTCAGAAGGCTTAATAATAGATAGGTACTATTATTTTAATCGTCCAGTTCAGCCGTCCAAAGCCCAAATTACCAACCAATATATATATATTGGTTGGTAATTATACCAATATATATATGTATATATATATAAATATATATATATATATATATATATATATATATATATATATATATATATATATATATATATATATATATATATATATATATATATATATGTTTTGGGGACGCCAGCGTGTACCAGACGGGTGATCAGTCCTCACATGCTGGAATCATTTCACCCAGTTCCCCGAAACTCACGATGGTGCCGATTAGCTGGTAGCCCTAAGTTGGCGGGGCGGTCTATTAAATCTACCTGCACCATTACAGAATCTTAGTAACTATTCTGCTGTTAGATCTTTTAAGTCTTCTTCTGAGTTTTATTTCGGCCAAAACACGGGATGATAAAAGGCGAGCCTAATTTGCATGGCCCGGCTTGGATCAAAAATCCGCCATGAAAAATGTGTTATTTCTTACTTTCACATATAAATACAAATTGAGTGAACGGACTTAGTGGAAATTCAAATATTTTGTTGTTGATTTCTACTAAAAATAAATAGGAAAAATTAATAGTAACGGAATATTGTTTGTCCAGTGTATAAAAAGCCACAAATAGCTGTTATACACAGCTCACATACGTATAAGTACATACATTTATAAATACATGAGGATACAACAAACTAAAAATAACATTCTTTCATAGGCAGTCGTGCAAAAAGTATCTCAGAAGAGAAAACTTTTAGATTGTAATGCCTGAAATTCAATTCCTGTCCGAATAAAAACATCAATTTAATCGAATTGTCCCCCCTCCCATCCGATTCCGTGACGTCATGGACACAATCGGTCGGGTCATTTAAAGGAGGAAAACACGCAGTTAATCCTGAACCCACGGATAATATTTCACTTAAAGATATCTGATCGCATGTCCATTTTCGTGTAAATAGAATTACATTCGCGGAGGAAATTGATCTCCATGTTTATTTAATGGGTTATATTTAGTAAATTTTAAATAAACGTTAATCCAATTTATCTTAAGAATAGCGTAATTTCTAATCTAACAGTTCCATGCATTGTGCTTTTTTAACGGAATATATCTTATAGAAATTGGAAAATAAAAGGACGAAAGTAAATTGAATGATTAAAGTACTTTGTTTAATTTTCACATTTCATTTACTATATCAAGAAACCTTCATTCATTCATTGCATAAATGAATAAAATGAAAACCAATTTCAATACGAAATCATCGTTTTACGAAAAAGTAATTCAAATAGACGTCTGTCTCTTTATAGCATATTTCAACCCCTACTACAACCCTCGATAAACCTATAAGCACGTAGTAGTAGAGGGTGAAGTAGTAGTTTTAATTGGACGATTCCAATTAATAGTTTACCAATATATGTATTTTAATTATGTATTTTCATGAATTTAGAATCTTTGTATATTTATGTCCAAATAAAACAAAAAATTATAAACTATCTACTAATTTTCATTGCATCAAAATCTAAAGAAGTATTTAGGTCTTGATATACCTACTTACCTTATGCAATGTTCATGCTAATATTGAACACAAAACTTTATTTATTTATTTCGTTAAGCAAATAATTTCATGTGCAATGTATTAGGTATTTTACTTTAATATTATTTTCTTTGTGCAAAAAGAATTTACAAACAAACATATATATCGAAATAGGTACGTTATTTATCTGTTTCTGTTGAGGATTATATTATTTAAGAAAATTAACAATAAATAAATAATTAATATGTCTAGATTTACTCGAAATAAACTCAGTCACTTTTTGTTTTCTTTAGATAAAGACAAAAAAGAACTTCGTGTCCAAATCGAGAAAGTGGCGAGTATTTGTCAAGCGGTAAGTGGTTGCGTTTCATCCGAAACTGTTCCAAAGACAAGACGATGTGTGAATTATGTAAATGCGATTGGAATTTCGTTTGAATAATTGATGCGCACAATTTTATCAATTTCATTTCTAGATTAACAAATTGTGATCAAATAGGTGTTCGTTGTATGGAATTTAACATATTTAATACTGCGCTCTGAATTGTGTTCCAAATTTCATCCGTCCGTGTGTTTAAATGATTAATACAATTTCTTTTATCTTTTATTTTAATAATTTAGTGTGGCTTCGTGTGCAATCCTTATCCTCCGTCTAGACGACTTTGTTTAAAAATATGGAAGGATTTGCAAGGATACTCAAAAACTACTTCACGGATTTCCATGTGGTTCGCTAATATTTATTTTATTTTTAGACGAGGGAAGCAGGGACGGGCCGCTAGTAATGAATAAAACTGATACTTTATTAAAACACAAATTAAAGGTTAAATAGGTATAATCATATCTACATTAATTAACAATCAGGATTAGGAATAACCCAACATCCGTTAAACTTAAAGCCGGTTATTATACCCAATAGTACCTTATGGAGTAGAGACAATAGCAACAAATCTACAAAAATTCATAGCAATTTCGCCACTATTACCGTTGCATAGAGGTACAGGTGTCTTAGTTGACAGTGGGCGATGATGAGTTTGTAACAAATACCAATAAAAGTCCCATGGTACAGTCGACGTCAAAAGTCGCATAGTAGGTACCAACTCAATTAAAAAGTTAGCGCTTGCCAATTCCCATCATAACAGTATAAAACAAAGTCGCTTTCCGCTGTTTATCTATGTGTCCCTTTATATGCTTAGATCTTTAAAACTCTGCAACGGATTTTAAGGTGGGTTTTTAATAAATAGAGTGATCCCAGTGGAAGGTTTAGGTGTTTAATATATTGTGGTTTTATCAACAGACAAGACATATTAATTCTGTGGTTTTATCCGAGCGAGTTTTTGAGTTTATGTGCTGTCGACTGTAGATTGACGATTAGCGATGGTTTAACGATGGATTAACGATTTGGTATAAACAATTTTAAATATACTATACCTATAATCAGTAACTAATACTATAACTACTTATATTATAAATAAATAAGTAAGTCTGTCTGTTACGCTTTCAAAGCAAAACCGCGAAAACTATATTGACAAAATCTGGCATGCATAGTTTAAAGTTAGGCTACGTTTTTTTTAATTTGTATCCCCGGACACCAACAGGGGTGAAAGTATGACAAACACTCGTGATAAATTCAGATTTGTAATAAATCTTGATTGTTTTGTTTGTGGATACTGTTTCCATATTTCTTTTCACGATCACGAATCTTTTATTAATTAAAAAACTTTAGGGTGGGTCGCACCAGTCAACTTTAACCGGCGCGCGCTCGTTTAGATAAAATTACATCCTTTGTGTTTAACTGTGCAGTATCTGAAATCGATCAGCATCTGAAAGTATGTTGTCAACTTAATTTAATTACATTAAGGAATTGAAATAAATGTTAAAATTTTGTTCATTCGTTGCTAGTTCTAGAACTAGACAAGAATAACTATTTTAACATCAAATTTTATAAAGTAAATAGACTGAATTCACCACTTACACTATGAAGTGTAAATGGTAAATTCAGTCTACTTACTGTTTATGAAAACAGTCTACACTACAACACTACTAGGAAATGGAATTGAGTTTACAACGAAGTTAATATCCGCCTCAGTATTTGTACTCGGGATATTTTATTTCTCTGTGAATATTGTCACAGGTAAATTGTTGTTTTCAAAATATAAAAGTACTAGCAGCGCCCTTGGGCTTCGCTACCGCGGGAATTTCGGGACAAAATGATCCAGGTTATATTCTACCCGTGTACAAATTTGCATAACAATCCGTCGAGTATATTTTGCGTGAAAGAGTAACAAGCATACACGCATACATCCTCACAAACTTTTGCATTTATAATATTACTCGTAGTAGGATATATCGAACAAAAAAATTGTCAAAATTAAATATTTATTCAGAAATTAAAACTCATTCTAAATTAAATAATATTCATCAAAGGTGTACCTTTGATGAATATTATTTAATTTAGATTTAGATTTTATCAATCTGTAGTAATACTGTAGTATTACAACAGATTGATGAAATAAAAATTCATAATTTAAATTACAATTTCAAATACATGTTTTAGTTACTAGATTATGATATGATTTTGATAAGGGTTTTAAATGAGCGAAGCCGGTACGCGCCGCTAGTGATTTATATAAAATATAAAAGTAGGTATTTTATAAAACAGAAAAGAAAAAAAAAAAAAGATTGTTAGACAGTTTGTAAAACTCGTGGCCGTCTATATTATTCTGTGTCACAACTTGGCAACCAAAGCAAACAGGGTGTCGAATCTGAAATTTAAGTTATGATCGTGTTCCAATGGTTATTCAATAGGAGCACTTATTGCGTATGAATAAGAACGACTACTGAAAAACCATTGAGGACTGATTTTGCCTTAACGTTAGCAGAATCAACACCAAGCCCTGTTTCTGATCAGTTGTGACAAGGGAATCCAAAACTTACATCAAAGCAGGTAAAACTAATTCTTTATTTCTTTCTTTTGTTTTCAGTGTAACTGAAGTTCTATGTGTACAATATGGTTCAATGCTCAGTAATATTCCATATTTATGCTCCTAACATATATTACTTTTTGTTTGGAAAACACACAGTTAAAATATCTTATATAAAACTATTCATATTAACCTAAATGAAATTACAACATAGTATAATTTTAATAACATAACCGTCCCTCATAACCGTAAGTCACCACAGCCTATGGACGCGCAACATCATGGAGCTTGCTATAGCGAATGTAGAAAGTTCTGATGAATAGAAAATTTTAATATCACTCTCCTGCATAACTTCACAATTTCTAAGGAAAAGTCGTCATACATTCACACCAGAGGAGTCTACTCGGGTTGTTTAACTAGCTTCAAATATAACTTCAAAAATAACTATAAAAATTATTTATGTCAAAGACTTTTTTTGTTGTAGATACAAATACAAAAAGTTAACTGCTTGCTTTAATTATAAAATATACCTTCCATTCTTTTTTATTAAAAATCTCCATTGCAAGCACATGTATTTCTCTCTGAACTTGTCTGACATCATCACTAATATAGTAAGTGGGGTTCGAATCCCCTCGAATTTCCCTTGACCATTGGTGACTATAGAATATATAATACCTTGGAACCATAGTGATCACACTATACGACACAGTATAAGCAAACGCAGAAGATCTCCTGTGAAATTTAAAATTATTCAGTTAAGATTTAAAAATATTATTTGAGTTATTTAGTTTTGTCTCCGTGAATTTTTCCAGTATCTTCCGCAGCCTCCAATTTTGTCTCCAAATCACATGGTAGTTGGCATCCCTAGTATGGCACGCATATAGTTCAGGCGGGAGCGGCTTAGCCAGATATTTGTTCCCTACGTAATTTGCCGGTCTACACAAGATGTGGTCGTACCAGCGCAGGCGGCATTTTTCTCTGCCCGGAATAGGGAAATGTGGCGGGCAGTGTAGGAGGCATAGACCAGATATTTGGTAAACAAGGCTGAAAAAGAAGACAGACGAAGAAGAGAGATCTGTTCTAACAAAATATAAACAGTAGTACTGATGCTATTCACTTTTGCTATGGCTATAGATAGGGCGCGTTCAGAACATAGTACCCTAAGTTATTACGGGCGAAAAATCGTGATCCTATTTTATGCGTCTCATATTAAAGGTGGATGTATCCTTATAATTATTTAGGTATATACGTTGATCCGGAGTAATACACTTTTTATTCCAGTATAGGAATATTTTTAGTGTTTATAGTTAGACAAACTTGTAGTTTTTTTTTTTATCAATCAGCAGTGTAAATTAGAGATCGGAATAAAAAAATGGTTCAATTTCTAGAAATTAATTTCGCATGCTTATTAGAATAAACAGGAAGTTAAATTAAAATCGTTAATGTCAGCCTGTGCCATTAATAAACGGACGGTCGTAAAGAAATGGTCTTATATTAAACAGTCGGCCATCTTGTCCGACGTTTTACTGCTATAAAGTGAAAACAAATTAGAAAAGGAAAGTACTATCGTCCTCTTTTACAACTTGTGAAATTGAGTTTAGGGTCAGTCCTGGATTTTATAGGTCTTTGTAACACCTGGCGAGTATGTTTATTTGAAGAATTGATAGATTCGAAGCAGTTTTCATAAGTCTTTAGATTACTACTTAAAAATAATTAAAATTTAATGTTATCAGTTTTCAAAAAATATCATATCGGGTAACGTTAGTTTTGTAATTATACTTAAGAGGTACATTTAGTTAGAAAAAATGGTATTTATATTATAATATTTGAGCAGTAAATTTTATCTGTCTGTAACTTTATGAACTGATGAAATTAATTGACTCAATTACGTTTTTAGTACGAACGGACCGATACGGGATCAAATTTTAAATTGAATATTTTAGACATTTTGGACCTCGTTAATTATGCCAAAGATGTTCATTAGTCACATTTGAAGATTACAATATAATTAGGTACTGTATAATAAACTTATATCCTGTTGAGTATTCTGACACTTGAAATAAGTAATGCTTGTCCTCATCACATTATTATAAATGTCTTTTATTTCTTAGCGAAAATTAAAAATAATATTTTAAGTTTTAACAGACTACTTATACTATACTAGATAAAGAATTTTATTAGGAAGTATTGTAGTTTTCCGTTACACAATGTAGTCACAGTTAACTAAATCAAAAACTGTGACGTGACGACTTAAATCCGTTGTTTAATCAACTGTGACCTCATTGTATTATAGTGTGCGGTGAAAAAATGCCTTAAGAACGACATGATACATGAAGCATATCTACCTAGCTACACTGTGATGAAATTAAATGTATAAAGGATCTTCAGTATCTATATTGATCTATAATATCCAATTAATTATAATATAACATTTAATTATAATATCCAATTATCCCAGGAGATACTACCGAAATTCGATTCATCTAAACAATAGCCAGGCAAGTTCAAACATACCTACATATAATGCAATTCAAATATAACTGTTATGGATGTTCTCCATCGCTGTGGCAATAGCAATGAATTTTGGTCAGCCGACGTAAAGTCAATCAAATGTATTCAGTAGTTTGTAGCTTTTTGAGAAATACTATGACGTGAAAAAAAAGTCTGTGAAGGTCTAATACCTGATAAAAACATTGGTTTTGAATGCAAAGTTACTCTGCATGGAACTCTATTCAACGGTGATAGAGGCGAATTTGCAACAATTTTTGAACGAACATATAAGACATAAAATAAATCACAATGAAAACTATGCCGAGCGCCGACGAGCTATCGAGCGCCATTTCCTTGAGGAGCTCGTAAATTCCTTGCTATTGCAATAAAAGAGCACCCGATATGGATCGCTATTGGAAGTCTACACTGATATACATTTACATAGATAAAACTTTTGTGAGTCCAATGGTGCTTGTCTTAAGGCTTATTTACACCAACCGCTGATCGCTGAGCATTCGCTCATTCTATTTCCACTCTGATTGTCCTTTGCCTTGCTATGGTGAGGGAATGGAGTATTTGATCACCATACAATTAATCAATTGCTCCGCGATGACACGTAGTAACTCAACGGAGTATGACAATGGCGGAACCTATCGTGGAAAAGACTAGACATGTTGTGCAGAGGCGGCATTCCAGAGGCGAAAATTTTAAGATTGGGAACTTGTAGGGCGATGATGAGTTGCTAGCATGATCATGTTGCATTTTCTCAAAAAAAAAAATTTGTAAGTATCCTTAATTTTTGCGATTTTATTTACCTGTGACGATGTCCTATCTAGATTTACTATAGCAACAGTACAGGGCTTTACCTACTTTACAGCTAGACATTCGTCACTTCACTGTTGACGCCATCAGCTTGTATTTGTAACTATTGATTTATAGCGCAATATTGGTGGAAGTTTTTTTTAAAGTTCGCCATTTTGTTTTTTGAGAACGTCAAATAAATATGTACCTAGGTTGAAATTAAACAATTATTTTTATCAGTGATTATGTTGGAAAGGAGAATACTTAAATACTTTTTATATATTCTTTATCTTCACAACATCTTGTTATAATACTTACTAAACTTTTGACTAAAGTAAAGCTAATTATGTACTACCTAGGTACTTAAATACTCACTCACATATATATAACGTCTTTATCCGTTGCGGTCTAGCCAAGAGTTGGGAACTCGAACTCTCTGAAGGCCTACCAAAAGACATACAAACATACCAACAACCACATGCTGTCTCTATTTCCCGAGTCGTGTACGTATTTTGTAAAAAAGCACGTGTAGACGCAATGGCGTGCTACGTGTGTTGTGTTCATGGTATACCCCCGGCATGTTGCCGCGAAAGCACTCAGATGAAAGAAAAAGAAATGATTATAGTCGTTGTGATTTTCCCAGATTGTATTACCATCTGGTCTCGGGTGGAGAATACCCGTAACATAACAATAAATATCATTATCCTAACTACTTCCATCTACCTGTACTGTACAGCTATCGACTCAGCAGCGCGACACAAATGGTCGATTTGCATTAATTCCCTATATTTTGCACCGTAACCCTCATTATGTACATTCTGCCGTGCCTCGGTTCTAAACTGTTGTTTAGCTTTCAGCTACAGACGACCGCGATACTGTTTCTGGTCGGTTATTAACTTTTTTGTTGTTTACCTTATTTGGAAATGGCTGGTGAAACAAACACTATAATTGTATATATAAAATTGTAGACATTCTTTACTCAATTGCTATTAACTCATGAGAATGGAGTCTAATTAATTTGAAAATTTACAAAAGTCGTTTGACGTCGCTTCGGCGATATGCAACGTTCAAAAATAGAACTTATTTTTCGATGAGACCGTTAAAAAATAAAGTGAGCAAGAACGATATGTATTTTATGCTCACTGGTTAATTTATTATTTCTTTGGAAGACGTAAAGTGTTCCTATTTCAAAATGGTATTTGAATTTAATTATAGCTAGAACCGATTGTCTCTATTATTGACGATTAAATTATCTTCAAAAACTACAGATATAAAAACGTGTCAAAAATTAACAAAATAGGGTGAGTCTAGTATTTAGACCAAAATAATAGTACAAATTAATAACGTGTCAAGATTTATTCAGATATTAAAATTTGTACATTTCGTTATAAAACTTTCCAATTTGATTATTTTAATAGTGGCGATGGCTCGCTGGCAAATTTTATCAAGCTATATTTGTAGGCCTATGAGAAGTTTGATTTTTTATTCTGTGGCATCGCATTGCAGGCTCAAACGACATTATGTCGGGGCGAATGCGAATCTGCCGGGGCCGGGGCGGGACAGTTCCTTTTCGCACTTGATGGAAACGGTTTTATTCCTCTTTTAACACATGTTTCAGCGACAGAGTTTCTTAAAGTCGTTGAGAAGCACGCTTACCATTTTTTTTTTAACTTTATATAAAATTTTTAGTACTGCTATATTTCTGACGAATTATAGAATTGGCATTTCTTATTCTAAGTCGTGTCATGTGAGTTTTAATGCCAATCTAACTCATGTATATCAGTTTTTATGGACAGTTTGTTTGTAGTTTGTTGCGCCGCTTCTTTTACACCTGCGCTTTGAAAGTCCCACCGACTTTCAACTTTAGACTTCGTTTAATCTTTTGACGTCAATAAGTGATGTATATATCATCATAAATTGAATAAAGAATTTTGAATCTTTGAGTCCACCCCTGGCTCCCGCTGAAGGGAAACTGTGTGGAAGCCTACATACCTGTAGATTTCTATGTGTGTATGTATTTAAAAGTTCTTCCACTAGGTAGGCATAGTGGTACATATTCATAAAAGTCACGATTTGAATGCGACTGGAATGCAAGACAGTTTATTTTAAAATTAGCGGTTCGCCTCAGATTCTTTCGGAAAAACCATAATAAAAAAGTAGGTTTCGTCTATCTCTGTGCCTAGCAATAGGTATGTCAAACTGATGTTTGAAAAAGCTTTGAATGCCTAATAAATAAAATGTTTTGTTGTTATTCAAGTGATATTTGAACTAGTTTCCATTGAATATAGTGAAATATTCACTATATTATTTTTTGTAGGCTATGCAATGTTTAGCACCACAGTCTGCCCGATCCAGCGAGGCGGCAAAAGCATTGAATTTTCTGCATTGGTTATTCGCTTTTGATAGGTAGGTATGTTCCAATTTCACGTAAATTACTGTTATGTAGTTTTATTTTACAATTAGTTACATATAATAATGACTAATTTTATAGAAAATATTAATATCTCATAAAAAAATTGAAGATTTACTGAGTTCATCAATTATTAATTTAAATATTGCATTAGCAGCGATTCCGTCAATCGTTACACGCATGACCAAAATTATTATATTATTTATTAGAAAAAAATATTTTTTATTATATTATATTTATGAAAAATATATATTTTTTTAAATAAATAATATAATAATTAGGTCATGCGTGTAACAATTGCATTAGCAATTATCTATGTTACACTAAACAATATTTCCAATTTCTGTGAACAAGTTGCTGTCGTTCGAGGAGAAGATGCAGAAAAATTATACCTAACTAACTGGGAAATGTATGAACTTTGCGTTCCTCTTGATAAATCGATGTTATCTGTCTCGTGTAACTC